>NC_048221.1:55333341-55556507 GCF_002007445.2 Ailuropoda melanoleuca | reverse complement strand
GGCCTGCGGGCGGGGCGGGGGCTGAGCCAGGCCAGGCGCCCCCCGCGCTGCCCCTCCCGCCCGGGCCGCCGGCCGCGCCTTTGTCATGCAGATGGCCCGCTGGCGGCCGCGCTCGGTAATCGGCCGAGCGTCTCCGCACCCGCAGCTGACCTGGGGGGCGGGGGGGGGGCGGGGAGTCTCGGCGCCCGAATCTGGCCCAGGTTAGCGGGGAAGACCCGCTTTATCCTCCCGCCGTCGGGATACCCGATCTCCTCGATGCTGGGCCACGTGCTCAAGTCGCTGGGCTTCTCTGGGCCTGTCTGCTTCCTTGCATTCCAGGCAAAGGAATCTGCGGGCATTGGGGCCTGGGGGCTGGGGAGCAGAGGCCCAAGCTCCCACTGCTGCCTTGTGGAGCACATTTGGGGAACAGCCCCCCTGGCTCCTATGCCCCTGGTCCAGCCAGACCAGCAGAGCAGGGCCTCTGCCATCCAGACGTCTGCCGGCAGTGTGGGTCCTTGGGACTCCACCCCTGGGCACACCGCCTGGGTCTTTCCCACCTGTACTTTGACGGCTGGGTGAGGCTTGTGCTTTCACAAGCCGGAGGGAGGCTGACAGCCATGGGGTGTCAGTGCCTGGCACACAGTGGGCACCCTTGGTAATGGCACAGAAGTTCAAGATGGCAGAACCCCCTACCCCACTCCCTGCCCCTCCTGCCCCCTCCGGTGGCGGTGGCGGCAGGTGTGGGTCCTCCACTACAGACACGCCCACTTTCCCCAGAGCAAAAGATTCACCAAAACAGAAGTGACCAAATGGAAAGTTATTTACTGCCTGGTATCAGGAGTCAGGCCTGGGGCGAGACGCGGGAAAAGAAGCATTCCTGAAGCTGGAATCAGGCCTGGAGGGGATGTTGTCCTGGCATCCTCCCTGGAGCACCCTGTCTCCCCATTCTGCAGATGTGGGGCCTGAGGCGAGAGAGCAGCGGCAACTCGTGGCTTCCCAGCCCTTGTCTTTGCCTGCAAAGAGTGGAGGCCTGGAATTCCTACCAGAAGATACAGAAATGACCAACGTGCATAGACAAGCTGCTTGGAGTCCAGGATGTGCAAACAGAGTAGCATCGTTTCCCACCAACGAGGTAAAAAGCAAGAACACCGACAGCCGTCGGGCTGGGGCCCTCTCCCTGCTTCCACGGCGAGTCCCATGGACACCACTGCTGGCGCCCCACTTGTCAGTAGGAAGCACGCTCAAAATCCTGCAGAGCCCCAGTCCAGTGACTGTACTCCCAGGAATTTATCATTAAAAGGAGCCAGCAGGACAAGTGGGTAAGCACACTTATTTCTGGTGGTGAAACTGCAGAGCGGCTCTGCAGGCAGATGGGAGGGAGTTCCAGTCCCAGCACGCCACGTGCGATCTTGAGCAACTGACCTGTTTCCTCATCTGGAAGATGGGAATAATAGCCACACCGATCCCCTCTGCATCAGCCCGCAGTCGGCAGGGCCCTCACCCCAGGGCCCATGAGGGGCCCACGGTGGACAGAGTTACATGAAGGAAAAGCAGTCTTTTGATGTGATGGGTTATTAGCAGTCTTGACAAATGGAGCTGAAAAAGCTCTCTGGGCCTCAGTTTCCTTTTCGAACAAAGAAAAATTGGTGTTGGGAGCTCACTGGGTGGCTCCTAGGCTCTCCCAAGTGGCCCTCCCCCCCCACCCCTACCTTCCCTCACCCCAGGTCTGATAGCTGAGCCCCAGTCTCCCGCTCAGGGGAGGGCAGGGGAGGGGGAGGAGAAACGAGCTACCCCAGGCCTTGGCCCTCTGGCTCCAGCAAAGGCCAGGGGGAGGTGGGGGTTTATCTCACACACGCCTCCAGGGAGGGGCCTTTATGGCCAGATCCAGTTTCTGGCAGGACTGGTTAGTCCAGGTGGCCCTCGATGGATGGCCGAGATAAGGCCTGTGCAGATTGGCTGGGCTGGGCAGGAGACCCAAGCTGGGCGAAGACTAGGGGGTGGCCTGGGCACAGCCTGACTCAGAGGTGGGACGGAGTCTGCACCCATCTTGTGCCAGCTGTCACCAGCTTTCGCGGGCCACCCGGGTGCCCTCTGTGCACCTCCCACCCCGGCTTGCCCTGAGAGGTGGCACAGGAAAAGGCTATCCTGGGGTGGAGCAGTAGAGGCTCGAGGTGGCCCAGGCAGGCCGTAGGCAGGTAAGAGTTTGTTCAGGCACATGATGAGGTTTTAAAGCCAAGAGGCAGTACGGACCAAGGTTGTCCGGGTGTGAGGTTGTTCGGGATTCCACGTTTCAGGCGGGCGCAGTTTTGGTTGCCTCCGTGCCTATCAGATATTCCCAGAAGTCTCCAGGGCCTGACTGGACCAGCTGGCCCTCATGGGCTTGGTTGTCATAGGCCAAGGCCCTCTTGCTGTCTCTAACTTATTCGTGTCCTCAGTAGTCCTATAAATCGCCTCTTCTTGAAATCCTTTGACCTAGTTTGAGTGTCACCTCTTTCCTGCCAGGACCCTGCCCAATACATTTCTGGGATCCTCGCAGCTAAGGGAGCAGCTGTGGTTGCTCCATTTTAAAAGCAGGAGCCCCCTGTGGGGCCCTCAGTTCCTCTCGACACAGATTTCCCTCATTCTCAGCACAGAGCTCGGGAAAGGCAGCCCCGTGGGGCTGACGGCAGAGCCTGAGAAATGGGGTTTGCGCGCACGCAGGGGCTCTCTGAGGGAGGTGGTCCCAGGGGACAGGGGAGGCAGAGAGAGGGGGAAAGCCTGCAGACAGAGGCATTGCTGAACCACGGTCAGGGGGACGCTGACTCCACCGGGCCGTCTGAGGAACCTCGAGGAAGGTACTGAAAACTGTCCACCCCCGAGAGGGACAAGAGGGGATACACAGCCAAAGGCTTCCACCCCATTGCGTGGGGCTGGCCCATCGGTCCCCGCGCCTCTGGGTTCATATAGCTGGGTGCCAAGCAGGTCCTGGGGGTGGTCCTCATGCTGTGGCAGAGAAGCTGTGGGCAAGAGCAAGCCAGGCCATCAGTGGTCGGAGACAGCAGAGTGTCACCACAGTGCCGTGGCTGGGATCCGCCAGGACGGGGGCACTTGAGGTGGGCCGCAGAGGCATCCAATACGGCCCACTGTTTAAAAGAGTGTCTTAATAGAAAATTGGAGGCTCTGTAAGGCCGTCATTGAAAAGATCGTTGCAGTTCCCAGAGGAGGGGGCACGCTGCTCCCCGAGGGGCCACTCGGGGAAGCCCTGGGGGCTGTGACGGGGCCACCGTGGCGGGAGCCTTTACTGTGGCTTCCTCAGGAAAGAACAGGTAAGCCTGTCAGCAGGCTTAGGGGCTGGCTCGTTTCAATCACTTCGGCGGCCTCTGGAGCCTAGGGCAGGCCTGAGTTGTCTGGGACCGGGCCTCGGTGACAGGGTCCAGGGGCTAGTGGCCCTGAGTGTGAGAGCCCACTAGAGGTGGCTGGGGCTGTGGGCTCTGGATTGGCTGATTTGCATTTGAAAGCACACAGGGGCGCATGGTTTACTGTCTAGGAATTGGCCAGTTCTGGGAGGGGCAGTCCCTCCAGGGTCAGCCAGGCCCAGAGGTCAGGGCATCGGACACAGAAAACAAAAGCACCCCCCTTGCCCCCCCTCAGTTCCACTTGTGGCCTCTGTTAGGTCCAGTGTGTCCCAGGGTCCAATTCACAGTGGTAGCCAGCCTGGATCCCTGTTGGATTTTAATACAGGGAGTAGTAGCGTGAGCTCTGGTCCCTCGTGCTGCGCCTGGTCCGGCAGCCACCACTGATACCCATCCTCTCCTTCTCCCACCTGTTCTGGATTCCCCTCACCTTCAGCCAGCACTTCCGCTGCTCTCGCTTTGCCTGGCGGAAGGCCCCGGCCCTTCACCAGCGTCCGCTATGGGGCCTTGTGCCATCCGGGCTCCGGGCTTTCTTGTGTGGCCGAGGACAAGCTCCCAGCCCTCAGGATGTCCCCGACTGGCACCGGAGCTAAGCCTTTAATGGGCCAGTCCTTTCAGGTGAGCTGCTGCTGGTGTGATGGGAGCTAGGGTGTGACCAATGGACCTGTGGTCATATTCCACTGTCACCTCCTCAGAGTGACATGGTCCCCGATCTGAGACAGTGTTGTGCAGAACACCAGGGTTCCTTGAGAGAATGAAGCTCTAATAACCTAAGGTCTCTATTGTATATAATGACCTAACTTCTCTCCTGTGCTTCTAGAATGGCCCTAACGATGTACCATTCTAGGGTAAATTGAGCCAATAATCACGAGAATCATTTCCTCTGTGCCCGGTGCAGATGGGAAAGTAATTGAGGTTTGCCCAGGCTGAAAAAATATGGCCATCAGACCCGTGTGCGCCCCTAGGCCATGGTGCTGGTGGGCACATCACAGCCCGGGAGGCAACCCAGACAGGGTATTGGATGCAGTAAAAGTAAGTCACTGGCCTCTCCAGGGTAGAAGGGATCCGGTGTGATCAACGTGTCGTCACCTGGCTGGCCAGTCTCCTCAGGGACCCGGCCCTGGTCTCCGCTGCTGGGAGGTGGGCATCTGTCATAGCCATGGCGGCACACTGGGGCCCACGCACAGAGTCCGCCCTGCCACCGCGGCTCCTCTGTTCACAGACCCACCATGCAAAGGCTAGAGTGGCCCGAGGGCAAGTCCGTCCTGGCCTGGTTGTCACCGCTCTCCTCCAGGCCGGATGTGCACGCACCATGCCCACCCAGTAATCGACTCCCCGACTTCCTTGTCTTGGGTCTTCCCTTCTTCCAAGCGCGTGACCAATCCGCCCCAGAGTCCACACATCCCCATTGCTCAGGCTGCTTTTCCCTCCTCCTCAGCGAGTAACCCAGTGTCCCGCCCACGGTGCTGCCCCAGGACCATCTCTCCCCCCAGTCTCCTCGGGGCATGCTCCCGAGGGGACTGCAGGGTGGCCGAGGCCCACACTTGGTCGCAGGCCTATCTGTGAGCCTGGCCTCGATGTTTTCTCCTCCACCCTTTGACCTGAGGGCCCCCTCCCGCAGAGCTACAGCTGGGCGAGGCAGAGGCAGAAGCACAGAGGCAGGGAGTGTGGGAGTCCCGGCCGCCTTGTGGCGGGCCGTGCACAGACGTGCTCAGCCCGGTCCGGAGGGCCCCCGTCTATCACACCGTGGATCGCTGCTGGACCCGGCCGCCTTATGATGAGTGCATCTGATGGTGGCCATGTCCAGTCACACGGTCACATGACGCCCCATCACCAGATGCTCAGGCCCTGCAGGGGCCCTGTAGCATTCCAGAAGCCGGGCTCCTGACATAGCTTTGCTGCGGCACTCTGAGCGTTTACATAGCAACCTCTTGCCGGGCTGGCCAGCAGCTCCACCTGGGGCCGTGTCTACCACCATCAGATCTGCCGATCATATGACTGCACAGCAGCTTGACCACAGTCTGAACCTTCTGGAGAGAGAGAGACGTCTCTTGCTCTGGGCCCCACCCACTCAGTCACCTGATGAGTGGGTTGGGGCAGCATTCCCAAGTGTGATGTTTGCCATAACCTGGGGTCATTTGGTGCTAGAGCCCTCTTTCTTCATGGGGGGAGGTGTGAGGGGCAAGAGCATGCCCTCACCCCCCAGAAGGAAGTTCCCAGCATGCCCCAGGCCTTGGGACCCTTAAAATCTTCACTGATATGGCAAGCCTCACGTGCCTCGGGAGGATAACAAGGGTGCTTGCACAACCTGCCCCGGGTCTGAGTAGCGTGACGTCATCAGTAGAGTGGACCAGCATGACAATTGGCACATATCCAGACCAGCAGTTCCTTCAGTGGCATGTCAAGCTTTTTTCTCTTGGATCAAATCCAAGTGAAACTAAAGGCAATCCTTTAACCCTGTTAAACCGCCGGCATAATATGGTCCATTTCTACACCAGTGACCCAGCTCCATATTTCTGAGCCTGTCTGGGAGGTGTCTGGAATTATGCTCCTTCCCAGGTTGGTGACGATTGCTTTGAGTGGTAGGACTCAGGAATGATTATTTAATTTTGCTTTTCAATTTTTCTGTCATGTAAATTTTTAAAATAAGTATGTGAAATTTTTATTAAGTAACATTTTAAAAATTCCGTGAACACTGCTAAACGCATCCCATAAGTCTCAGTGCTGCAATCAGGTGCATTTTGGTGGAGCCGGCTCCGACTGCAGAGACTGGCACTGAGAGCGGGGAAGGATGCCCCAGAGCGGGGTTGGAGGCACACTTGGCCATGTTTCGGGCCCAGCTTTACACCAAGGAGGCATGATCGGGGCGGGGGGTGGGGACGTTGGGACAGTCTCAACCTTCTAGGAGCTGGGATGTGGGGAACTGGCCCAAGGAAGGTCCATATCCAGCCAAGCAACCTGGAGGTGGGAGAAGGCTCCAGTGCCATTAAAGCAGACTCAGGGCACAGGAGGAGTGAAAATAGCCACACCAAACATTTGTATGGTCCTTAGTGTATGCAGTGTTCTAAACACCTTATCCGTATTAACTCATCCCATTTTCCAAACAACCCAGAAGGAAGAATCCATTGCTGTCCCCATTTTACAGTCAAAGAAACTGACTCAAGGGACGATTTAATAACTTGCCTGAAGGAAACTGAGGTAGGAGTGTAGTTCTAGAGATGGGCCAGCGTGAATGCTCTCACGCGTTTATTTATTTTTTTCAACAAGTATTTCCACGTACCCAGTGCTGTTTCTGTTATTGAAGAAATAGAAGTTAGCAAACACATACCCCCACCCAGCCACATATCCCTGCCACAAAAGATGTTCCAGTCTAGTGGAAGAGATACATATTCAACATGTAAGTGCACAAACATGTTGTCACAAACAATGATGCTTACAGCAAAGCAAGGGTATACAGGAAACTGACCTGGCTTGGGGGTCCGGGCAGGGGTCCTAGAACAAAAGATATTTTAGTTGAACCCTGAAGAATATATAGAAGTTTGGGTTAAAGAACATCCTTCGCAAAGGGAATAGCATATGCAAGGGTCCTGTGGTGAGCAAAAGGTTAACTCCTTGGAGATTCCAGAAGGGGTGCAAAATAGCTAGAAAGTGTGAGCAAGAGGGATTCTAGTGGGAGATGGGAACCAACACATGCTCAGGAACTCCATTTCTTAGAACCCCGTAGGCCAGAATAAAGAGTTTGCTTTTTATGCTAAGTCCATTGGGAGGCTGTCGGAAGGTTTTAAGCAAGGCGTGGTCTGATTTACCTTTTCTTGGGACACTTTGGTGCTACATGGAGTCAGGAGGCAAAGGAGAAGCCGAAAGACCCATTCATGAGGAGGCTATTACAGTAAAGCGAGTGGGAAATAATGGTCACCTGGCCCACAGTGATGAGAAGGGAGAGGAGAAGCTGCCGGTCCTTGGAGCAGACTTCCTGGAAGTCCCCCACACTTCTCATATCCCGTGGGTGGGGGAGCCTGGGGATTGTGACGTTCCATATGACCTTGTGCCCACTGAAGAGTCTGGCACCCTGTTTCTAAGGAAGAAAGGAGGGACAGCATCTAGCAGCTGTGCGCCTGTGATGTTAGAATCGACGGTGGTGATAATGCTGGCGGTGATGGTGGTGGCGGAGGTCAGTTCTAGGCGATGGTGGAGGTGGGAACGATGTCTGTGGTGGGTATGGTGGTGTTCCTGATGCTGGGGCAATGACGGGGAAGGGGGGGTCCGGGTGGGGGTGGGGATCGTGAAGATGGTAGCGGTGGAGGTGATGGTGATGTCTGTGGTGATAGGGATGGCCGTGTTGGCACTGAGTAGGTGACAAGGTTGCTGGTGGTGGTGTCAGGATTTCACCGACACTGGTGATGATGGCTGCAGTGGTGACGGGGGTAGTGGCGGTGATAGAGTGACGCCAACAGTGCTGACGATGGCTTTCATTTCTCGATTCTCACTTATGCCAGAGCTAGGGGTTGGACTGGCCTTCTCCTGGCCCTTTCGCTCCATTCTGACTAGTACTCACCCTCCACATGCAAAAACAGACCCCCAAAATCCAAGCTTCCCTTTGGAGAGCCAAACCATCTGCCCCCCTCCACTGTCACCATGATGTTACGCTTCCCGGCTCACAGACTTCCCCTAGATCCCAAGCCATCCTGTCTTCCTGGAGGATTTTAATATCCACTTGGACAGTCTGTCCCATATCTGGCCTGTCCGTTCCTTGACCATTTCATCTTGAAAGACCTCCTCCCGCTGGGCTCTTAGACACTTCTCTGGATCCCTCATTCAAACAGTCCACATCCTGGCCGCTATCTCCTTTCTGCCACACGATGATGTTATTAGATGTCTACTGGACATCTAAGCTGGCAGCTTCCAGCCACAATAAACATGTATTATTTCGTACAGTTTCTGTGGGTCAGGAGCCTGGGGGCTTAGCTGGGTGGTTCTCCCAGATTGCAGCCAAGATGTTGACTGGGGGTGAGGGGTCGGCTGTCAAGCTGGCTCGCTCTCCTGGCTGCAAGCTGATGCTGGCTCACGGAGTTACTTGAGTGGCCTCAGGACGTGGCAGCTGGCTTCCCCCAGAACGAGTGACCCAGGAGCAGAAGATGGAAGCCACCGTATCTTTCATGACCTCCCCTCAGAAGTCACACTGTTATTTCCGAAAGATTCTACTGGTTCCATGTGTGGGCCTATACCATGTGGGAAGGGACCACACAGAGGCCTGAATACCATGAGACCACCTTAGATGTTGGTCCCACAGCTGTCTACCCTCTTCTTGTCTGCTCCAGAGCAACCAAGCCCAGAAATATCCATCTTCCCTCTCTGCTGTTGCAGTAGAGGAATTGTCACTTCCACCTAAGACCAATCCATTCCCTGGTTCTTGGACACAGTCCCCTCTCCTTTCCAAGGACCATTGCAATTATCAATCATCAATGCAATGGAATTGCATTACCAACCAGCCCTGGCCCTGGCCCTCCTCCTCCTTCTCCCCCACACCACACACTCCTATTCTATGCAAAGCTGAAGCATCCTCAGGCCTCCGTTATTTTTCCATTGCCCTCCCTGAACCCCCGTGGCAGGGACAGTGGCATTCAGACCCCTTTTTATCCTTTACACTGCAGACCCCCTTGCAGGGATTCATTCCCGTGACCTCTAAATATCACATCCCACACAGAGGAGCCAGGGCTCCTTGGATATAGGTCTGGCTCCAGGTCAGGGCAGGAAATACTCAAGATGAGTCTGGGGTGTCTTATGCACAATGCAAGGGGAGTGAACAAAGTCTGTGGGCTTGTGAAGACGAGACTCGGGAGCCAACTTGCAGAGGCTCCATACTGGCCAAAGGTAGGGCAATTTGAACACCCAGAAAATCTGCAATAGGCTGAAATACAACAAAGATGCTAAAAATCCATGTGCATAGAAGGGTAGCTAGAAACTTCGTTGGTCAACATCGGGTGTGCTAGGAACCAACTTATTCTAAACATTTTTCAGTAAAGGGAAGAACAATCATCTACCATTTCTTCTATGAACTATTTCTCAGAATAATCAGTTCTCTTCAGAAAATTCTAGCTAATAAATGAAAAGGAAATGATAGAATATCACCACTTTGCAGCCCTCTAGTAGTGGAATTAGGCATGATGATCAATGGTTACCAAAATTATTCATGAAAAGCATGTGGGGTGCTTTATAATGGATGGGCCAAGCTGAGAACTCCCAAACCATTGGGCAATCATAATGTCACAAAAAGGAAGTGATCAGACGTTAGGTAGCTCCTGGAGTAACAGGTTAGGAAGGACACAACTCTATATTTGCAGCAGCCTTGCCAAAAACTCTTGCCTGAATCTGATCAAGGCTCTAGACCCATCTCAAGCCTCTAAGACTACAGGAAACGCAGGGCCCAGTTTGCTAATTGCACCACCACAGGGGTGCAATTAGCAAACTCCAAAATAGGGCATTCTATAGCCAAATACCAGCTTCTCCCACAAATGAAGTGAAAGGAAAAACAGGGGGAAGGGGGATTTGTAAACTTAAGAGCTTAAAAGACATATCAGTCCAATGCGCTGTGTGGATCTGGTTTGAAAGCTGTTTTGAAGAAATCAGAAGTAACTAGGGAAATTTGAATAATAACTAGATGTTTGATGATATTAAGATTTTTTGCTTTTTAGGTGTGATAAAGGTTGTGTTTTTTAAGTCTTCATCGTGTCTTTATGGATGAAATAACATGATAGCAGAGATTTGCTTCAAAATAGCCCAAGGTTGGAGGAGTGGATGGGGATATAGATGAAATGAGATTGGCCAGAAGCTGCTAACTGTTGAAGTGGGGTGATGGTCGTACGGAGACCCGTGACACTGCTCTCTCCCGTTCTACGTATGCCTGGCAGCCTTCATAATAAATATTTTAAAGATTTTATTTATTTATTTATTTGAGAGAGAGTGTGTGTGTGTGCGTGTGTGCGCACACACACACACACACACAGGAGGGGGGGAGCAGAGAGAGAGGGAGAGAACCTCGAGCAGACTCTGAGCTGACAGTGGAGTCCAATGCAGGGCTCATCTCACCACCCTGACATCATGACCTTAGCCAAAACCAAGAGTTGGACTGAGCCACCCGGGCGCCTGCATAATAAAGATTGTAAAGAAGAAAAGATTAGTCTCTTTTTGCCTGCCGTGGTGACTGAGGAGGCCGCTGCTCTGGGTGATGCCACTGCAAATGGGAGGACTCGGTCGGCCTGCGTCCCTGAGGGAGCGTGTGGAGCAGACCGCCCCCCCCCCCCCCCCCCCCCCCCCNCCCCCCCCCCGCTCCTGGCCCTGGTACTCACGTGTCCCTCCTGCCACAGAGACCGCAGCTGCGGGGCCCCACGCCTGACGCACTACCCGCACCCCCGGCCCCGCGAGGAGCTCACACCTTTCAGAGCAGCTTTCTCTCATCTTCCTCTCTGGCTCAGATCCTCCAGGCTTTCCCAGCATCTCGCCTGCCTCCTGCGGCACCTCTCTCGACTGTAGTCTTAAATTTCCATCGTGGCTACTGGGTTAAACCTCTCTCCCTCACCGGACTGTAATCCACGTGCAGGTGGGAATAAGCTTCACTCATCGTGGTGTCGCTGAAGCCCACCGTTCCGCCTGTCACGCAGCCGGCATGCACGTCTCTCTCCGAGGAACTACATGAAGCAGTCGTGAGCCTGGCGATGGTCTTTGGGTGCTGGTGATGGCGGCGGGGCGGCCTGTGGTTAGCGGTGACAGTGGTGGCAGTAGATGCTCTGGTAGAGGCGACGGCGGTGGTGGTGACATGGCGGTGGTGGTGGTGACATGGCGGCGGTGGTGGTGACATGGCGGCGGTGGTGACATGGCGGCGGTGGTGGTGACATGGCGGCGGTGGTGACATGGCGGCGGTGGTGGTGACATGGTGGCGGTGGTGGTGACATGGAGGCGGTGGTGGAGGGGGTGATGGCGGCGAGCGAGGTGTTGGTAACGATGGTGCCCACCTCCTCCCCAGATTCGCACGAGGATGGAGCTCTGTCAGAGTTGATCGCTCCAGCGGCAGGAACCCAGGGCGACCACCCCTCGATCCAGGAGCTGCCAGGCCCCTGGTCTTCCCACAGGGGCTGGGGTTTCCTGTTCCTCTGACCCAGCCTGTCCCCCTTCAGTAGTGCCTCTCTCCCCTTTTAACTGCCATTAGCCATGATTGGTTTCTGTGTCTTGTAACCAGTCAACTCTACCGGGAACAGAAGGCGAGAGAGAGCAGTGGACTGAGATGAAGCCCACTCCTTCTCACTCTCCTCTGCCCTTCCTCCTCCTCTCTCTGGCCTCGGGGAATCCTTGCACCTGTCTGCATATCTAATCACTCCCCGGGTGGTCTCATCCAGGCCTTGACCCTCCTCCTGTACCCCAGATCACGTGTCCAGCGGCTGCTTACTGGGCATCTCTCACTATCATGCATGTCGAGCTCAGTCTGTCCCAAACTGGGCTCTCGATGTCCCTCCACAGACCTGCCCTCCCGTGGTGCTCCCCAGCTCAGTGAATGGCAACTCCACTTTACCACACCAGAGACCTTGGAGGCCCCCTTGACCCTTCTCTCACCCTTACATCCAATCCATCAGCAAAGCCCTTCAGTGCCATCTTTAAATAGAGTCCGCCCATTGTACCACCTCCATTACTATCCCTCTGATGCAGGTCGCCACCCTCTCTCACCTGGAGAGCTGCAAAGGCTGCTTTCTGGGCTCCTTGCCTCCACTCCTCCACATGGCAGCCAGGGTCGTCTGCTGGAAACGTGTTGGTGCCTCCTCCGCCCTGAACCTTGTGATGGCTTCCCATCTACCCAACAAAGAACACAGCCCTGAGTAGGGCCTGTGAGTTTTTGCCTCTTCTACCACTCCTCACTCCCTTCTTTGCTTTTTATTTACTTATTTATTTTTAATGTGGATTACATTTTTTTTAAAGATTTTATTTATTTATTCGACAGAGATAGAGACAGCCAGCGAGAGAGGGAACACAAGCTGGGGGAGTGGGAGAGGAAGAAGCAGGCTCACAGTGGAGGAGCCTGACGTGGGGCTCGATCCCAGAACGCCGGGACCACGCCCTGAGCCGAAGGCAGACGCTTAACGACTGCGCCACCCAGACGCCCCTGGATTACATTTTACTTAAGATTTCTTTTTAAAAATATTTTATTTATCTCTTAGAGAGAGAGCGCGAGCACACGCATGTACATACGTCCGTGAGCAGGGGACGGGTGGTGGGCAGAGGGAGAGGGAGAAGCAGACTCCCCGCTGAGCAGGGAGCCCAATACGGGGCTCAATCCCAGGACCCTGGCATCCTGACCAGAGTCAAAGGCAGATAAATAATCAACTGAGCCCCCAGGTGTCCCCATTCTTTGCTTTTTAGTGAATGTTGCTGCCTTGGGGCCTTTGCGCTTGCTGTGCTCTCTGCAGGGAATGCTCTGGCCAGACCTCCACCTGGCTTGCTCCCTCACCTCCTTCAGGTCAGGGCTTGTGACCGCTTAGACCAGTGTAGGAGCAGAGAGCGCAGAGAGGAAGAATCCACAGGACGCGAAGCCTGAGAGGAAGGAGCTCAGGATGATTCCCAGGGGCCTGGGTGGGTGACCAAGTGGCCGGAGGGACCACCCCTTAGAAGGGACACAGAATGGGGATCAGATCTGGGGAGGAGATGCCAAGTTCATGCTTGGCAGCGGGAGTGAGCGGCACCTGGGGGACGTCCAGGAAGAGGCTACTGGGGTGCAGCCCAACAGATTCGGGTTCTGGAGCCCAAGGCAGAAAGGAGAGCGGGGAGGCAGTGCCTGGGCCGGTGGCAGCCGCCCGGGAGGGCCTGAGACCGCCACCCCCAGGCTCACCCTTAGATCTGAGCAGGACCCACACTCCCTCATCAGCCCGGCTTTCCCGGAGAAGATGCAGCCCAGCAGCGGCAAAAGCAGCGGCCAAGCAAACCTGAACAGAGACAGTGCCACAGCCCAGCTCAGCAAGAGGGGCAGACCCTCTTGTGGGGGATGAACCCACAGGCCAGCCTCCCCCAGCCAGCAACCCGCGGGTAATCGATAAGCCCGATTAATAATTAACTTTTTAATTACATATCAATTTAAAACAAGTATGGGAAGCAGTCACTTGCAATTAATGCCCTTGCTTTCCTTTCCTAAACGGAGTCTGTCAAAGGCCCAGGCTCCAGGGCCACGTGGGTGGCGGGCCACACCAATCGTGGGGAAGGGACCCAGGCCTGGCCAGCTCCTCCCCCTCCCTTAGCCACAGGGATCCTCGGGACACCATCCCCCTCCCCTTTAGCCAGGCAGGGGAAAGCTTTCTCCACTCAGCGGTCACTACCAAGCAAGGCAAGCTGGAAACAGAGCGGAAACTGTGTCCGTCCTCAAGGTGCCAGGTAGAAGACATTCAGGGACCTGCAAGTGAAGACAGACTGATTCTGTGGTCCCAAAGGAGGGAGAGACAGGGTGGGGGGACCATGGGCCATAAGAAGGAGGCTCTCCTTGGCCGTAATGGGTAAGGGTTGGGAGGATGCTCTGGGGGTGGGAGCCACATGGCTGGAGGTGTGGCAAGGGTTCGAGGTGGCAAAGGGCAGCCAGAGCATTTGGAGAAGATGGCTTGTACATACCCTTGCTGCCACCCCAGAACCCCACGACCCCAGGGGTTTCCTGACCGGCTGCTCGGGTGACCGCAGGCATAACCACGGCGCCTGGGGGCTCAAGTGGCTGGCGGTGCCAGGTTCCTGCTTTGGGGTGTGACAGCACAGTGTGGTTGGCGGGCAGGGTGGCCCTGGCCCAGCGCTGCCCAACTCCCATGCCTCCCAAGCCGTGTGGAGAAGAGCCCGTTCCGCTGGCCAGATCTCACCAAGCCAGGGAGTGCCAGGTGCAGGGAACATAGAGTCAGGCAGGTCTATGAGGGATGGGGGCTTCAGAGATGTCATCTGAGATCACAGTCAACCTTGACTGGAGAGACCCCTCTGAGATGCCAATGGAGGCTATGCTCAAACCTTTTCTTAAAGCCACACTGGCCCTGAGCACGTCCCTCAGTCTATTGGCATCCTGGCATGCCCACCTGGGACTAGCTCTGTACTATGATCTAGGCTTTCACCAAGATCTGTGCCCAGACCATTCACAGGGTTCAGTCGAAGGGATGAATAATGCCTGGGCTTATGGGGCAAGCAGCAAGGCCTTGGGGAGACCCACTGGGAGGAGGGGGCTCCCAATGCCAGAGAAGAGGAGAGAGGGAGAGCTTGGGCAGATGGATAAGCAAGTCCCAGACAGGGGACATGAGCCGACCTCTTACCAACCCCTCTGTCCCCTGTTCTCTCTCTAGGCCCTGTGGTGGGCTGGGCTACAGCCCCCAAAGACGTCCCTGTCCTAATCCCCAGAACCTGCCTGTTACCTTAGGTGGCAAAAGGGACTTTGCGGATGTGATTAAGCGAAGGGTCTTGAGATGAGGAAATCATCCTGGATTATCCAGGTTGGTCCAGCATAACCACAAGACTCACAGAGAAGCGGGCAGGTCAGAGTCAGAGCGATCGGACATGTTACCGAAGATGGAGGATACGTCCACGGGCTGAGGAATGCAGGCAGCCTCAATGGGCCCAGAGACAGTTTCTCCCCAGAGTCTTCAGAAGGAACACAGCCCTGCCGACACCTTGATTTTGGCCCAGTGAGACCTGCTTTGGAACTCTGGCCTGCAGAACCGTAAGAGAATAACTGTGGGCTGTTTTAAGCCCCTAAGTTTGTGGTGATCTCTTCCCGCAGCAAGAGGAAACCCTTCCAGGCTCCTTCCCTGAGAAATCCTAAGGAAAGGGAAAGCACTGGATTGCAAAGGAAGAGACATCCAGAAGTGAGGAGAGGTATGAGCCGCAGCCAGAGGGGCCTGGGAGGGTGGCTTGTGGGGCAGCAGGAAGCAAGCCTGCTGCCCGCACTCTCCTGCCAGCCCCTGGTACACTGAAGGGAGAAGAGGATATGTGAGCATTGCCCACGTGTCCCCATGCCCCCCATGGCAGTGTGAGGGGAACCACTTAGTGGATAGTAACGCCTCACTTGTCAGATAAGGACACTGAGGCTCAGAGGGGTAAGGTGACTTGCCCCGGGCTGGACTCCCATCTGTCTGACTCCAACTCCATCCCTCCTGCCAGAACTTGTGTGCAATGCTCCTGAGGCGGGAGGTCTGTATGCCCGCCCCACCCCAGGGGGATGTCCGCACTCTAACCTTGAGTTCTGGCAGGCCTGGTGATGGAAATAGTTAGCCCAGCTGAGATGGGGCTGAGGCCTGTGGGTCCCTGGGCTCTGGGCATCTGTCTCCAGGGGAGAAGACCCAGCTAGAGAGGCCGGTAGTCCAGCCAACCTGGGATGGGGCCGCACCTCTCTTCCTCCTGTCTGGGGAGCTCGAGCAACTCCCTTCCCCCATGAGGCCTGGGCTTCCCCTTCTGTGAGATGGGGTGAGGATCCCCCCCTGTTGGAGCCCACTTTGCATGCCATGGAGGGCGGCCACTGTCCACCACGTATTGTTTTGTGGATGAAACAAGAACTGTTAGGACATGTGTAAAATGATGCCCATTTTGGTTAAAAAGGAAAAACAGATACATGCACCGTACAGTTTTCCATAATGTTGGCTATGATACTCGGAAAACTGCCACCAGCGAACCCTCTGGGGAGCCAATTGTGGGGTGTGTCTACGGCGGTGTTTTTATTTTATATTCTATATGTTTTTAATTTGTTATAATAAGCACGAGCTGCAAAATAAATTTCAGATTTGTCATACAAACTCGTCCATAGAGAATTGCCGTGTACGCAGAGGGTGGTGGAGGTCTTTGAGGCTGTTCCCAAATACCGCTTCTCACGAAAGCCCCTGGGTGGGGTCAGCCTCGCCCGCAATCACCCACGGCCACACCTGCCCACTGGGGTCAAGAGAGAGGAGGGCAAGTCCAAGCAATAAATAGAAACACAACAGAAGGACAAATCCCGCATGATTCCACTCATGTGAGGTCCCTAGAGTCGCCAAACTCACAGAGACAGAAAGCAGCATGGTGGCTGCCAGGGGCTGGGGGAGGGGACTGGGGAGTTCGTGTTCAGTAGGGACAGAGTTTCAGTCTGGGGAGATGAAAAAGTTCTGGAGACGGGTGGTGGGGTTGGTTGCACAACAACGGGAGCGTACTTAATGTCGCAGAACCGTGCACTTAAATGGTTAAATTGGCAAATTCTATGTTATGTATGTTTCCCAGTTACCATGAGTTAGCTAACAGATTATCGCCCCTTCCTGCTGCAAGACGGAAGTGGGAGATGGTAAGGAGGGAGCTGGAACTGGGGGTCTTGGCAGGTGTTGGCACTTTGTCCTGGGTCTCAAAGAGGCGTTTCGAGACCTCCACCTGCGAGCACTTAGGAAGTTACAGTTCGTCCTAAAGTCGGGAGAGATTTTGGTATTTTTCTGTAAGCCGCTTCGGGGAGCTCGGACTTCAGATTCGCAGCAACAGATTAGAAATGATCGTGGCCTTCAGTGAAAAACCGCCTTGTTTTTTCTGAGGGCCAGAGTCGGGGAGTGACAAGGTCACAGGAGCTGTCCCTGGGGGGCCACCTCTGGCAGGTTGGGGCTGGCAGCCCAACACCCAGGGAGGTGGCTGGGGCGTGGTCAGGTTCCTTCCTGGTGTCCACGGTGGAAGCTCCCCGGGGTCATGGTGGGAGGCCTGGGGGCCGTCAAGGGCTCCTGCACACAGTAGGGGTACAGATCGGAAGTCTGAGCCTGCCTCGGAGGCGGACGAGGCAGCATTCCGGAGGCCCTTCTGACCTGGGCACGGACTGGACGGAGTGGCGCTCAGCTCTGCTGGTCTGAAGCAGAGGCAGGACCAGACGTTGGCAGACGGTCAGGGAAGGGCCATCGCAGGGTCCAAAAGGCTGGGGTCTGAGATGCCACAGGAGACTGCTGTCTTAAAATCGCTGACTCGCCCTGGGTTCCCAGAGAGGGGCCAACATTTGCAAAGGCGCACAGCCCCAGGGTGGAATGTTCTAGAGCTTCTGCAGGGCCGGGGCACCTTGAGTATGGAACTGAGACATGTCCATCCCTGAGCCAGGGGACGGTGGAGCATAGGCAGTGTAGGCCGCAGAGCAGAGCCCCGGCATCTTGTTCCGGCACCTTCCCCGGCCTGGCACATGGGGTGATGGATAAATATTTGTTGAATAAGTTACCGAGGGAGCTCTCTCTCCAAATTCCTGTCCTGGAAAATGGGCAGGGACCTGCAGCGACGGGGATGACATTTGGAGAACAAAGCATACAGTAGGTGCTCCGCACCTTTCTTCCATCCCCAAGATAAGGCTCTTGCTGACTTGGCAAATTTATGTCCTAAAAGCTAGACTAAGGGCTTTGGAAGCTATTTGGTAGAAGGAGCTGCTGCACCGGTTCTGAGCTGAGCTTGGGACCCTGCCTGGCTGGGAGGAACTCTGGGGTCTGTGACCCTGTCGTGGCAGAGGGGCAGGTGGGGGAGGTCTGAATGTCCGGCCAAGGCCCTGGCCCAGGGCTGGTGCTGCCGTGGGAGGCCGTGGCAGGGCTAGGCGGCCTGGATCCGCCGGGTCCTGGAGCCACGGTTGGGGGTGCTTGGCCAGCAGGGGTGTGGGTGGGCAAGGCCTTGTCACCCCTGTCACAATCCCCAGCCTTGCCAGGAGGCTCCGCTCAGCTATCCATTGGGTAGCTGCCTCCCGGTGGCTCTCGGTCTCTGTGACTCTCCGCACTCAGGCACTCTTGAGCTCTCTCCCCCGGCCGCTCGGCACCTCTGTGCCCTTGTGCCTCTGCGTCCCTGCTTCTCTTGGGTCTGTGGGTCTCCCCTTCCTTCTGCGCCTCGTCCTGCTCTCCCATCAACCTGCCCATCCCCACCCCACCCACTGCGGTCCCCTCCAGCCCACTGTGTTGCCCTTATCTGGGTCCAGTCCCAGCACAATTGCTGGGAGCCCATCCCCATGACAACGGGGCAGATGGCGGCTGCGATTAGCTTCTCTCCCTCCCGCCAAGGCTCAATCCGTCTTTGAAATTAAATCAGCTGCGATAACATCGACTGGCCAGAGGGAGGGAGGGCGGGCAGAGGCTGCCTGGGCCCCACCCACCCCGCCCCAGGCCCTGGGTGCAGGGGGAGAGGATGAGGAGGACAGAACAGGCTTCCAGCCTGGCTGTGTGACCTTGATCAAGTCTCTAACCCTCTGAGCCTCAGTTTCCCCATCTGTAAAATGGGGGCAAATAGCTGTACCTCTTTCTTGCTGTTGGTGCAGGTCCGTTGGGGAATTGTGCAAAGTAGGGCCTCACTAGGGTTGAGAACACAGCCCCCCCCCCCCCCCCCCCCCACCTAGTCCATGCAGAAACCAGACTCTGGCGGAAACAGGCCTGTGCGGGTGCCGCTCCCTGGCCAGGCCTGAGGCTACTCCTAGCAGAGAGGTTACAGATCTGGCCCCCCACCTGCTCTGTGAACCAGGGAGTATCCCTCCCCGGGGCTTTGGTGCCCTGACTTGTAAAATGCTCCAGTGTCATTGAGTCCTAGCGCCAGAAGGACATGCTGGGATGCCATCTTGTCCAACCATTGATGGGGAATCCCTTCCTTCCCCACAGGATTTGGGTCCCTTCAGACAGCCACAGGCCCAGAAGGGATGTGGGACCCTGGAGTGAGGGATGGAGGAGGGGGAGCCTGCCTAAGTCTGAGATGTCCCTGCAGAAGTGGCATCAGAGAAGAGACGGGGGTGGGGGGCTGTTGGTAAGAGTTAGGTGAGTGGGGCTGAACGGGGAGGGGTCTTTCAGGCAATGGGGTCAGTATGCGCAAGAGTCCTGAGGCAGGACTGCAGCACAGAGAGTGAGGAGGGCATGGGGAGATGCATAAAGGGCTGCAGGCCCGTGTGGAGAGGGGTGATGCATGGAACTCTGGGAGGAGGGTTCTAGGCAGAGGGCACAGCCAGTGCAAAGGTCCTGAGACAGGAGCGTGATGGGTCCGTGTGTAGGATGAGGAGGAGGCGGGTGGGGCTGGAGCAGAGCAAGCAATGGGAAAGCCGGGAATGCCCTGGGACCTGGATGATGCAGGGCCTCGTAGCAACCATGAGGACTTTAGCTCTTACTTTGAGTGTCTCCCAAGATCCTTCTGGCTGCTGGGGTGAGAACAGGATGAAGAAGGAGGGGAAGGGAGGAGGCAGGGAGACCAGAGGAGGAGGCCAGTGCAATGCCCAAGGGAGTGAAGGGGGGGACCCAGGAGGCAGCAATGGGAGTAAGCAGCTACATTCTTTTTTTTTTCAATTAAGATTTTATTTATTTATTCGACAGAGATAGAGACAGCCAGCGAGAGAGGGAACACAAGCAGGGGGAGTGGGAGTGGTAGAGGAAGAAGCAGGCTCATAACAGAAGAGCCTGATGTGGGGCTCAATCCCAGAACGCCGGGATCACGCCCTGAGCCGAAGGCAGACGCTTAACCGCTGTGCCACCCAGGCGCCCCAAGGAGCAACATTCTGAAAGTGGGCCCTTCACCCCTTAGGAGCGCCTTTGAGGCTGGGCCAGGAGGGGGCCCTCCATGTAACCCCCCCGCCCTGGGGCACTCTTGCATGAGAAGTGGAACTGAGCTGGACCCAACCAGCCAGTCCAAGCCAGGGTGTGCATGCTGGCTTGTGGGGGCTCTGTGGGGCTCCCCAGGCTTCTGCACTGCTGCCGTCTCTGCACCTGGCACAAAGCCAGGTCCAGAAGGCAAGTTTCCCTCAGCCCAACTGTCCTGCCTGGCGGGGCTCTTTGAGGCCTCCCCAAGGAGGTGACTTGGAGTGAGACCTCCAAGGATGAATTGAACAGGCCCAAAGGAGATGAGAAGGGAGGCTCCAGTGCAGACACAGAATGCATGAGACATGGACACTGGGCAGTCAGTGCCTGCAGGGCGGGTGACATGTGCGGCTGGAAAGGCAGCAGGGGCCTCAAATGCCCGTTTAAGGAGTTGGACTTGATCTTGGGTGTACACCCCTAGTTGCACCTCAACCTGTCCAGGCTTCAGTTTCTCCATGTGGCAAATGGAGCGAAAGGGTGCGACAGGATTCAGCAAAGCGGTCAAGGACACGCACGTGCCTAGCCAGGCACTGCAGCTGCCATGTTCGGCAGCCCCAGAAGGAGTCAGGGAGGGGGATGCCATGATCTATTACGGGTCTGGGCTAGAGAGGGAAAGTACTGGTGTCATGTGCCAGGCTTGGTGAAAGGAAGGGAGTGCGGACAGTGCCTTGGCCCTGGGATCCCGAGGGCATTTGGACATCAGTGTCTTACAAGCACCCAGATCTCTGCTGTGCACCCAGCTCCAGGACCACGCGACCGCCTGGGCTGCTGGGCCGTAATTGGATTTGCCCAGCAGCTGTCGGAGCTAAGCGGGCCCACTTGATGCAGCCGCGGTTGGCCAGTAATTGGTGAAATTAGCAGGTCGACAGGGGCACAGGTCAGGTGGTTAATGCTGTAGCAGGGGCTTTGATGAAGTTAGTCCCATTGCAGGGCTGGGAGCTGGGGTGCAACCTTCTGTGCGTCATGGGGCTCTCCTGTTCCTCCGGTAACGTGGTTAGGAGACCTCCAGCTGCTGGCCTGTCCCAGGGGCTCCTGGAGGCAGGACTCAAGAAACCAGAGGCTGGGCTGAGCCTGGAGGTGTGGCCAACAGCCAGGTCACCTACTGTGTCCTCTTGGCCAAGGCACTTGCAGCACCCGAGGGGCTTTGCAACCCCGAGAGATCTTGGGGTGATGCCCCTTGACTTCCTAGAAGAAGCCTTCAACAGGCTCCCCTTGGAAAAAAGCAACCAGGCCCCCTCTAGGCTTCCGGCACTGCCTCCCACCACCACGACAGGTGTCCCTCCGCCTAGCTGCAGATCTGGAAATGGGGATGAGTTCCTCCCAGGTCTCTTTGACCAGGTCCCACCCTCCCCTGGAGGTTTATGGCCTCCCAGCAGCTTCTCCTTTCATGATCTCCAGAGGCTATCCTCTGAGCACACCCCTTGGTTCTTGCTATTCCCTGGAACAGTGTGCTCCCATCTTCTTTCATTTCACATCATTTATTAGACACCTACTACTTGACAGGCTAGGAGTTGAGATGCACAGGTGAGCCAAATCTGCTCAGGTCCCAGCCTGATCACCACTCATAGCACCTTTCCTGGCCACGCCCACACTCCCCTCTTCCCAGCCTGGGAACCAGACACCCTGTCATTCACCAGCCTTGAACCCTGGCACCTGGAATCACTTCCATTTCTGGCTCCATTCCAGCCCTCAAGGAACAGGGAATTGCCAGGATGCCAATCCTTCAGGTGCACATACACGCACACACGTACGTGCACGCGCACACACACACAGGTGCACTGACCCTTGTCGCTGCAATTATTATGGTTATTGTTACCGTTATTAATATTTGAAAGGTAAATCCTTTGAAGTCAAAATACCCTGAATGAAACTCTGGCTCAGCCCCTTGCCAGTAATGTGACTCTCCTCTCTGTGCCTCAGTTTCCTCTTATGTGACATGGGTCAGTGACCAATCTGGGACAGTGTGGGCATTAAATGGGACTGTGTGTATCTGCCTTCACCCATTCCTCATCAGGGCAGGATCTTTGCTTTTGCTGTTCCCTCTGCCCAGAAATGCTTTTCCCCCAGATAACTACATGGTCCCTGATCTCACTTTCATTCCTCATTTCCTCCTCAGGAAGACCTCCCAGAAGCACCCGACAAAACACTCCGTGCCCACGCCTTGACCCCATCCTTCATCTATGAGCTTAGCTGCCAGTATTTCCTCTCTAGCGTTCGTTACAACTCGGAACAGTGTTCCGCACACCTGCTTGTCCTCTGGCTCCCCTGTAGAAGGTCTGCCCCATCAGGGCAGGGTTCCGTTTCGCCCATTGCTATATCCGCAGGACCTAGAACTGTGCCTGGCACATAGTAAGTGCTCAATATATATTTCTCGATTTGTATTGAATTAAAAGTGCATGACCCATCTGTAACTTGGGATAATTTCAAAATAAAAATATACTTAAACAGTATTTTTAAAAGACTGGCACTCCATCTGCCCACAGGTAATCAGGACTCAGCACTGTCACCCCTCCCGTGATGGGAAGCTCCCTCCCCTTTGGGGAGTCTGCCTTACTCTGAGTTAGAGAAAGCTCCAGTTCCATCAGGCCGGGACCTGCTCCCTGTGACACCCAGCCCTTCCGGTGGCTCCCAGGCCTGATCCCGGGGCCTCAGACCCAACTGCTCCCCTGGCCTGGAGGAGCCTTGCAGAGACTTGGGGACAGCAACTGGAATCCACGAGGCTGCCTCTCTCCAAGCTGAGTCTCCCCAGCTTCTCCTAGGATGAGGTCTCCAACCTTCTCCCCATCCTAGCCATCCCCTCTGGAGTGGTCCAGGCTGCTTCTGCCCCTCTCCCGGGGCAAGGCCTGGAGCTGAATGCAAAGTGGGATCAGAATTCGGATCAGAAGAGCGATCCGTTCCCCGAGGGCCCATGCAACTTCCTAGGTACTCCCTCATTAACACCTTTGGTCCCACAAAGCTTATGGCCCCCTAAGATCTCCAGCTCCATGTCCACACGTGGCTGACATAGCCAGGTTTCCCCAGCCTGACTTCCTTCTTCTCTTTAAAGCAGAATTACCATATTCACTCCGGTTTCAAGGGTGGGTCATCTTATTTCCGATGTGGGCAGTTCCTCAGCTCTGCTCCCCTCCCCACTGAGTGTGCCTGAGAATGTGAGGTCTGGGCCTTCTGTGGCTCCTTCAAAGCCTTAGTGCGTTACTGAGGACATAATGCTGAGGGCAGAGCCTGGTGGCCCAGCTGTAGAGACCTCACTCAGGCTCATAAACAGACACGTGCAAACACGCCCACACACACCTTCATACAACACATATTTATTGGCTATCTACTATACCCAAGCCTGGGCTAGGGGCTGGAGATGAGCAAAAAAGAGGACCAGAGCTCCTGTTTTTGTGGAGCTTACAGTCTCCCGGGCAGCAGACTGAAATCAAACCATCCTCCCCTTCTCTATGCTACACAGATACAGACAAAACAGTGTGCACGGTGTCCGCACACGTGACCTCAGGCTACAGTCCCCCTGCCATGTAGGGTTACTTTAGGGTCATTTGGGAAATCACACAATAGGATTCCAGTCCTCAGAACACCTGCCAGGGGGCCTTGTACGTGTCCATGGTCTTGTCCGCCTATAGCTGGCCTCACTTGTCTCCCATTTGTCCCTCTACCCACAGCCCATAAAACTACTCAAAAGATGCCCTCCACCACTCTGGCTGGTGGCGCCCACCACCAGAGTGCCACGCCGATAGCCTGCCCTGAAGTGCAGCCCGGGGGCCAGCCACGAGCACTACAGAAGCAGGCAGAGTTTCACCCAAACTGTATTTCTGAGACCTAAACAGGACCAAGGATCTCCCATCTGATGCCCCAGCACCCACTTCCTCCCAGACAGTCGGTCTCACTGTGGCCTGCCTGGGATCAGCACGCATCCCCCAACACACCAACACTCACACACACACACACACACACACACACACCTAGAAACAGTCATTCTTCTAACAAATATGTGCCTTGCCCCTTAGTGCCAGGATTGCTCTAGACTCGGGATACAGTGAACAATGAGGCAGGCACAGGCCCTGCTCCCTTGGACCACACATCTCTCAGTAGTCACACAGACAACCCATAAGGGCCAGGGCAAACCAGGTGAGGGGCCTTTAGAGTGGGGTAGGTGGAGAACTAATTCATAATAGTGGTGTTGGGGAAGGCCTCCTTGAAGAAATGATGCTTGAGCAAAGGCCTAGAGATGAGTGGGCCTTTACCAGGGAGAAAAGGATGCAAAGGCCCTGAGGTTGCAAGGCATTTGGTTCAGTGGAGGAATAGAGGGTTGACCAGTATGTCTGGAGCTCAGAGAGTGAGGGTTGCAGGGAGGTGAGACCAGCAAGGTATATGCAGGGGCCAAGCCACCAGGGCCTCATGGTGAGGACGAGGCCTGAGGTCCTTATGCTTAGAGCAGAGGGAGGCATGGCAGGTCTACAGCAAGCCAGGCGACGGGATGTTACTTGGGTTTGGCATGTGGGCTACGTGATGAATCCCTGAGGGGGCCGGGGGCTGAGACACGGAGCCGGAGGCCCCGGGACGATGACACATCCTTTCCCATCAGAGAGCAGGCACAGAGGCACGGGGCTGGGTTGAGACGGACTGACACGAACCCCCGAGACGCAGACAAGGATCACAAACCACCCGCAGGACCGCCCCTGCACCTCTCGCTACCGCAGCCTGGGCGTGGAGGCAGCGCCCGCGGGCCTGAGCGCTCTGGCCCCTGCGCATGGGGCTGGGGCCCGGCCGGCGCAGCAGGTCCCCACGGGCCACACGTCCCGGCCAGCTGTTTCCATGAACTCACTTGGCGTATTTATTAAGCATCAGCCAGGCTGGCGGCCTGTGCGGCGGGGTGGGCGGGCGGCCCGGGGGGGCCGGGTGCTCACTTGTTGTCCACCCACTTGAGCTGCTCCTTGCCGTTGATGGTCACCGACTTGAGCTGCCCGTCCTCCTCCACCTCCACGCGCTCCTGCCCGTTCTCCACGATGCGCTTGGTGGTGACCTTGTGTCCGTTGACCATCTCGGTGGACGACATCACCGACTTGAAGCCCGAGCTGCCGGCGCCGGAGCCGCCGAAGGAAGTGGAGGAGAAGGTGGTGCGGCTGGCCCCGCCGCCGGCCCGGCCCAGGCTGTCGAAGGACGAGAAGGCTTCCATGAAGGCCGGGAACTCGCCGAAGCCGGCCGAGAAGGCCCCCCTCAGGCCGTGGCCCCGGCCTGCGCGGTCACTGTTGAAAGGGACGTCCCAGAAGTCAAAGGAGAAGGGGTCCAGGCCGCCGAAAAACTCGCGGAAAATGTCCTCGGGGTTCCGGAAGGTGTAGCCCGTGGCGAAGGGGCTGCTGTAGGGGGTGCTGGCCCCGCCACCAGCCCGCCAGCTGTCGCAGCCCGCGCGGTCGTACACGGAGCGCTTCTTGGTGTCGGACAGGACCTCGTAAGCCTCGGACACCTGCTTGAACTTCTTCTCGGCCTCCTCCTTGTTGTCGGGGTTCTTGTCGGGGTGCCAGCGCAAGGCCAGCTTTCGGTAGGCCTTCTTGATGTCCTCCGGGGAGGCGCTCGACTGCACCCCCAGCACTTCGTAGTAGTTGGCCATGGCGAGGGGAGGGAGGGGGCGGAGGTGGGGGCGAAGGTGAGGTGGGCACCGGGGCCCAGGGGGCCGGGACAGACTGGGAGGAGGCAGCAGCTGGTGCGGGTCCCTCAGCGGGGGCCTTGCTGGAGTCTGCTGGCTCCAGGCGCGGCTCTGCCCGGGACTTTACCTTTTCATAGTACCAGCTCTCAGGGATGGGTGGGCGCCTCCACTGAGAGGGGTGGGGGGAGGGGGACACTTCCACAGTGGGGCCAGGCCTGGGGCAGACCCCCTGCAGAGCGGAGGCTGGGCCCTTTGTGACATCAGCCCCTGGGCGGGGCAGATCCCAGCCCCAGCTCCGCACCCGCACCCCTGGGCACACTGGCCTGCCCCTGCCAATGACATCAGCCCCTTGGTGGGCAGAGAATTTGGAGCTTGGTCACGCTGGGCCTGTGGGCTGAGCTCTGGGGAGCCAAGGAGCAGAGACAGAGTCAGCCACAGGATCGGGCCAAGGTGGGCAATGCAGGTTGGCGACCATGGTCAGGGGAGGGGAAGGTGGGCTTCCTGAGACATATCCACTTAGCCTGCTGGCTGGGTTGTTGGGGTGGAGTGAGGGGGCCCCAAGTGGGGAATCAGGCAGGCAGGTGGGAGCAGAAGTTCTTTCTTCTTGTGCCCCTTTATGAGGTCAGATCCTCAGAGGTAAGCCCCACAAAGGTAGGCGTGTTCATCAGTGTCTAAGACCATTGTTGAATGAACGAGGCTCAGAGACCTGTAGGAAGTCCTCAAGGTCACATAGCACGTCCGAGAGAGAGAAAGAGAGAGAGAGAGAGAGAGATGCAAGCCCAGCACTGTCTGAGGACTGCAAATTAAAAGAAGCATTCCACTCAGTTCTGGTAAGAAAAATCCGGATTGATAGTAAGTGTGACTAGTGAGTGTAGTGGGGTGAATGGTGGCCCCCCAAAAGCTATGTCCCTGTCCTAATCGCTGGTACCTGCGAATGTGGTCTCATTTGGAAAAAGGGTCTTTGTAGATGTAATTAAATTAGGGATGTTGAGACGATAGCAAGCTGGATTATGTCAGTGGGTCCCCAATCCAATGAAAAGCATCCTTCCGGAGTCACACAGAGGAAGAGGGGGGTGGCGATGCAGCGCAGGGAGAGCCCGCAGTCACCAGAAGCTGGAAGGAGGGAGTGCAGCCCTGCCAACACCTTGATCTTGGACATCTGACCTCCGGAACTGTGAGAGGTTACATTTCTGTTGTTCTAAGTCACCCAGCTTGTGATATATGCCCTGGAAAGCTAGTAAGGTGAGTGAGTTAGAAACCAGGTGTTCCTAGGCATTGACATTTCTTTAATTCTTGCTCCAATGTTAGATCATATTTAGAAATAGCAATTAGCAATACTGATGGATGGCTCTCCCCCTTCCCCCTCCCCCCTCCGGTTAAGACGGAGCACGCGCTGAACTACCTAATAACCCCGCCAGTGAGAAGCAGGGTTTCCTCCTCCTCCTCTCCCCCCAGTGTCTCCCCCCCTTCTTTCTCTTCTTTCTGTAGTCCTCACCCCTCTCTCTATTCGCTCTCTCTGTGTCTCTTCCTTCCGTACTCATCAGTGCGGGTCCCCAGCACCTAGCAGGGGACAGCAGGGTCCAGCCAGTCCCAAACGCCGGGAAGAATGGAAGCAGAACCAGGAGACACTTTGCCAGCCTGACTTAGAGTGACAGACGTGGTCACTCCCGCCCGCCTTGCCAGGAGCAGGACCTGTCCTCCGTCCCCCTGTCCATCCACCCCCGTGGGCTAACACCTAACACATCACTTGGTAGAGGAAATGAACAGCGGGGAGTAAGTCTGCCAGGTGTAGCTACAGATGAAAATGTTTCTGTGTTTTTGTAACTATATTTCCATCACTGTAGTTAGAGACTGTTCTCAACAGGCTTGTGCATTGGAGCTGGGGAAAGCTGCCTCCCCACATCATTCTCCATGATGATCGTGGGGATGGTGCCATGGCGAATAAGGCATCATTACAGTAGTAGAGGTGATTAGGGTAGCGGTGTCAATGTGGAGGCAGTGGTGAGGGTGGAAGTAATTATGGTGATGATAGTGGAGTTGATAATGGCAGAGGATGTTCTGGTGGTGGGGACAGTAGTCATGCTTGCGGTGGAGAGGTAACACGTGGAGGTGACAATGGAGGGGATGGTAGTAATTGGAGACCAGTGGTGGTAGAGGAGGTATTGACAGTGATGGTGGAGGTGTGACCGGGAGGTGATGGAAAGGCTACTGGGGGCACTACGGGGGAAGTTGGTCACGGTGGCGGTGGTCCTGGAGGTGGTGACATTGGTGGCGGTGATGGGGATGAAGGCAGTGCGGTAGTGCAAGTTGCGTGTCGTACAGCCTTGCTTTGGTAACGACCCCGCATCTCGGAGCCTTACGACAGACATTTAGGCCTTGCCCGCTCCACTGGGGCTCCAACTCACAGGTCTTCTCCTTCTGGATCCTAGATGAGGGAGTGCGCTGGTCTGGAACATACCATTCTTGGGGCAGAGAGGACAGGAGTGGGAACTGGGAGAAACGTGGAGTGCCTCTGAAAACTTCTCCCGGGATGTGATGTATGTCACCTGTGCTCATGCCACGTGGCCCAGGCCAGCATCAGTGGGGTGGGGAATGGTACTCCCTTCACGAAGGTTCTACAAGTCTCCAGCAATAGCTGGAGAGGCACGATCCTCTGAGGAAGTGGGCAATACTGCAGTATGTGGCCGGTGATCGTGGGGGTGATGCAGGTGGTGGGATTGGTGGCCCTGGTGCTGCTGGCGACGGCAGTGCGGGTGCTGACGGCAGTGCCACTTGGCTGACAGGAGCCGTGACAGCCATGGAGGGATGCTGACAACAGTGGGAGTCACGATGTGCTCTAGCAACAGTGTGATGCTGACGGTGATGACGTAGCAGGTATGCTGCCCACCTGCCTCCTCGACCGTCTCCTCTGCAGCCTTAAGAGTTAGGGAGGATTTCCCAGAATCCCCTTACCCAGGTGGTTCCCAGGTGGAGGCTGCCAACTCATGCGATTTGGAATGCGAAAGAGAAAGAAGCTGAAGGCAGATGACACCCGGAGGTTTGCAGCAACTTCTGGGCCATCCTCTGAGACACCCCTGCTTCCGAGCTGCAGGCTGAGATATTCCGGGGGAGCTTCCTGGAATAGCATGGGATTCCGGAAGCTTCCAGGCACGCTCTTGAGATCCAGTCACTTTGGAGCAGCAGGGAGACCATCAGGGATGACTTGTGTCCCTGACCTTTACTCCCCCAGGTCATCCTATGATTGTGAAAACTTATATTAAGTGTCTTTGTACCTGTTGCAGTCAGCAGCTGTGCGCATGTGGCCATGGTGACGGAGGCTCCGAGGGAGGGGGTGGTGGCGCAGGTGGGCTCTTGAAAATGGTGACAGTGCAGACAGTGGTGACGGTGTGATGGCAGAAGCAGCACTGGCAGGGAAGGCGGCAGAGGTGACGGAAGAGATGATGATGGTAGTAATGGGAAGGGAGGCAGTCGAGGTGGAAACAGTAATGTTGCAGGTGATGGTGACGATGGGAATGGTCGTCATGGTAACGGTGGCGTTGGTGGAGGTGAAGGTGGTGGTGGTGACGATAGTGACAGTGGTGATGCTGGTGGTGGTCCTGATGCTGATGAGGGCCATACTGGTGGTCAAGGCAATGTGAATGCTGGTTGTGGTGGAGATGGGCAGTTATGGTGCTGGTGGAGGTGGCGTCAGAGGTGGTGTGGTGGCAGTGGCAGTGATGGGCCTCGTGGAGGTCACGGGACGGTGATCCTGGTCTAGGTGATGGAGGTGATATCAGGCGGGATGTGGTGGCAGTGATGGTGGTGGCGGGGGCGCAATGATCGCGATGTGGTGTGGTTGGTGGTGATACTGGTTGAGGTAGAGACGGTCCCGGTGGTGCTGATGGTGACAGTGATGGTGGGGATGAGGGGAGTGGTGGTGGTGATGACAGTGTAGGGAGGGAGGATGGTGTGTTTATGGTAATGGGGTAATGTGACACTGGTCGGGGTGCGGGTGAGTTGGCAAGAATGGCATCACTACAAGTGAAGCCCGAGGGTCCCATAACAATGTAATTGGGGCAGTGTGTGGGTAGTTACATCAAGTTAAGAGACAAGGAACCCAGGATGATGAGGTGCCCTCAAATCCCACAGAGACTCCCCCTCAACCCAGGCTCCCCTCACCCTGCCTGGCCTGAGACTTGTGCTTGCCCACAGTCTTTCCAGGGAGGAACTTTCCGGCCACCACTGGGTCCGGAGCCCCCCAGCCAGATCTCTGCACTGTGCTGACCCCAGGCCCTGTGCTTAGCCTGAGGCCCCACCCTGGGGTGGTGTGTAAGAGGTAGCTGGAATGGAGACAGGGCTGGAGACCCCTTACGTTCCCGGCTGTCCCAGAGCTCAGACAGCAGGGCACTCAATAGGCCTCATGGGATAGGCGTACTACGGGGAGGCAGATCCCAGCACCCCACTGCATAAAGTGCCCTGAAGATAGGGGGCCCTCTCCAGTTTACCAAGGGCAAGGTAGGGTGAGCTTCCCACAAAGGCAGATGTGGGACCGGCAGCATGCAGAGTTGACTTTTCCTTCTGAAAATGGCTCTGACTAGTGTCCTCTGAAATCCAACATGGAAAGTGTTAGCAGCAGGGGCCTCTGGGGTCCTTCCACAGGGCCTCATGGGGAGACAGGGATGCACAGGCATGACGTTAGCACAGGCCCCATGCTCCTGACTCACACTGTCTATTTGGTCACTTTCCTTCTCTGAGCCTCTCTGTCCTCGTTTGCCAGTGGGGTGTGGAAACTCCTCCTTTTTGGGGCTAGGCTCCCTGGCCTGCAGCCTATGATGTCCCGGGTCCCCAGTCTCAGGCCCACCCTAACGCCTCTCCCTGAGCCATGGCCTGGTGAGAGAAAGAGGATCTTGGATGACCAGGTGATCTCCAGCAGCCTGATCCAGGACACAGGGAGGCCCAGAGAGGGCAGGGCACACCCAAGGTCACACAGCGGTCCCAGGAACCCTCCCCAGGGCGAGCTGATGGAGGCCGATTAGGCAGCCAATTGGTATTCTGAGCAGCCAGAGGCCCCTCTCTGTCTCTGTAATTAATGGAGTGGCTTTTTAAAAGGATTCTAATCACCCTCGATCCTATCTGCTTATCACTAGCGTTCCTAATTAGATGATCCTGGCAGTCACTCGGCTAATTCCCTCCAGCCTCATGCAGCCCTACCCAGCCTGGGGCAGCCCACCCCACCCCCGCAGTCCACCCTGGCCCAGCCAGATGGGCAGTCCGGGCCTTTTCTCCCCTCAGGGCCCCTGGTTCTCTAACTGCATTACCTTCAGGATGGATGGGCGACAGCGATGGATGGGCCGCTGGATGGACAGTGACAGGTGAGTGAAGAGACTGAATGATGGACAGCTACAAGGGTGGATGGATGGATGAACAGAAAACTGGGAGGTTCACTGCTCAGCCTGTCAGGTCAGACACCTCTGCCACTTACCAGCTGTGTGTTCTTGGGGAAGTCACTTAACCTCTCTGTGTCTCACTTTCCACATCTCATCTGTAAAATGGGAATAATAATAGCATTTCCTCATAGGGTTACTGCGAGCACAACTTAGAACAGAGGAAACGTTGTGTATATGGGTTTGCGAGCCTAATGATGGCAACATTGATAATAGGTGGATAGACAGATGGAAGGACAGACAGATGAGAGAAGGGAAGGAGTGGTAGATGGACAGGTCCATAGAAGAATGGGTAGAAGGATATATGGACATATAAATTGGTGAGCTGATGGAGAGCTGGTCAGGTGGTGGGTTACTAGACAGGTAGAAGGGACAGTGAGTGCCCAGTGCCAGACAAGGGAGGCATGAGAAGGGGGAGCAGCCTCTCTTCTTCATGATCTCAGCTCCGGTGCCAACACAGACATGGCACAGACCTGCTTCCCTCCCTAGGACGTCCAGGATGGTCTCCTGGTCAACCTTCCCGGCCAGGGGAAATGGGTGCCCACTAGGTCCTTTCCCCTCAACCCCCACCCAGGTAACACCCTTCCTGGTGGTGGCCCATGTGGTGCCTGGAGGTTCAGATCTAGCCTCCGGTGGGGGGTCACCGCCTGAGCAAAGGCATCACTTGTGGGACCCCTGAGTTCCAAAGTACATCAGCTTGTTAGGGTAGCCACTCTCCTCTCCCTAACCACAGTGCCCTAGTCCTCAGCACACCCCCGCAGGGAGCAACTCTGGGCAGGGCTCTGATCCCACTTCCAACAGCTACTCCTAAGCCTCCAGAAGGATTCAACCCCCACAGCCTATTAACATACCCCTGGACCTCTGTAGCTTCTGGGATGTGGGGCTTCCTGGGTCTTTCTGGAAAGAGTATAGAACAAAGAAGCCTAAAGTATCTTCCAGAGTCATGGCCTACAGGCATATGCACATATTAATACCAGAAGTCATCCACCCATCTATCCATCTACCCACCCACTCATCTGTCCATCCATTCATCCATCCAACCATCCACTCATCCAACCATCCATCTACGCACCCACCCATGTGCCCTTCTACTCACCCACCTGTCCATCCATCCATCCATCCATCCATCCATCCATCCATCCATCCATCCATCCACCCACTCACCCAGCCAGCCAGCCCTTCATCTATCCCTCCAACCACTTAGTCCACATGTTTCTAGAGCTCCTGTGCATACATGTACTATGAGCCAGGCACTCTTCTGGGTGTTGCAGGTATATATATGCCAGGGCCTTGCCCTCATAGAGTTGCCAGCTAGTGGGGGAGACACAAGAAACTGATAACGAATAAACATTTAATACAACGTCAGGTAGTGATAGATGCCATGAAGAAAAACAAAGCAGAAGGAGGGCTTAGAGTGACAAGTCTTCTCCTTCAGACAGGGTAGGCCAATAGGGCCCCCCACACCTCCACAAGTGTTAGGCATCCATGCCCCTGCATGTGTGTGCATGCCTGTGCACGTGAACACAAACGTACACACGTGCCCACGAACACACCGGGCATCCCATGAGGCCCGCACTCTACTGCGCCTGGGCATTGGGGTACAGTGTCTCCAGAGATGCCCCTGCCCAACCCAGCTGGGGAGATCTGGCCCACATCTCTGCACAGAATTGTTTTCCTTCTTCCCCGCCCTGGCCTCCCCGGCCCCCTCCCCAGGCCTGCTCACCTGGAGCCCAGCGCACATCTGGGTGTCTCTGGGTCAACTAGAGAAGGGCCTAGGTGACTTCTACTCAATTTGCTGTTCAGATCCATGAGTCTTTCCTGCACTGGCCTGGGTGCGAGCTGGAAACAGAGCTGATTTCAGCTGTGACCCGCTTCCCTCCACCCACAGAAGGCCCTCCTAATCCCAGGCTGCGGGAAAGGGAGCAGATACACACAAACACGTGAATTAGCTGCAGTAAGCATTGGAGGGAGAGGTGACACTTGTCTGGGGGCATCTGGGAAGGCTGAGCAGAGGAGGTGACACCTGGGCAGGGTCTCTGGGAGGGGTGACATTGGCCTATGGTTGTGACCTCACACACGTGAAGGTCCTTGGATTTAGACATTGGATGTCCTTTTCAAATGACGTAAATTGCTCCATTGTAGAAAAAGTATTTCCAGGTGGGAAGATGTTTGTCATGGGACTGAAAACATGCTGTGCTTTCAGACTGGGTGCATTATAAATGAATCTCTCTACATGAGTGTTGTCCACGGGGTCAGTCCTCCCTCTCCAGGGGACATTTGGTAATGATGGGAGACATTTTTAATTGTCATGACTTGGCAGGGGGGAGGGTTGCTATGGGCATCTCATGGGGTGAGGTCAGGGATGCCACCAAATATTCTAGAATGTACCAGACAAGCTTCCACCACAAAGAATGAGCCAGTCCCAAGTGTCAGTGGTGTCAAGGTAGAAAACTCTTGTCTGAACCCTGAAACCATCATTTGATGAGCACAGTTGTATTGCATTTATATTTTTAGTGTGCCTAAGGCATTCATTTCTTTAATGTGAATGTTTAAAACACACAGGTGATCTGTTTGGTTATTTATTTCTTAATACAGCAGGAGCCTTGAAACATTGCGGCGGCTTCGCATAGAGGGAACAGCAGCCGCAAAGATTCACGTGGTGGGAGAGCAGTTGTCTGTAGTCCGTTGTGCCTGGGACTAAGGAGAGTGAGGGGCTTGGGGGCTCAAGAGGGTCAGGGACTGCAAAGGTCATGCAAGGCTCAGATGCCAGATCCAAGAGCTTAGATCAGGTCCCGAGCTGGGGAGCCCTTGAGAGGATTTGAAGCACAGGAAGAACGTAATCCATTACATGTTCTAGAGAGATCTCTCTACCACGATGATATTCCACTTCATACCCAACAAACGGGTTAAAATGTAACAGTCTGACATTACCAAGTGTTGGCAAGGCTGTGGAGCAACCAGAATTCCCTGCTGGTGGGAATATACATTGGAACAACCAGTTTGGAAAATTCCTTGGCCTATCTTGTAGATGTGAAGGTGGCAAGTCCCTTGACTCAGTGATTCCGCCTCTAGGCTTGTGCTCCCAGGGAAATGCCCATACCTGGCAGAGGGATGAGAGCAGCTACCTGTGTCCTGTTTATGATAGAACACAGGAGGGTGGGCAAATACACTGCATTATATGTATACGATGGGATAGGATACACTGCAGTGAAAAATGAATGGACCAGAACGTCATATATTCATGTGAAAGAATATCATAAATGTGACAGTAAGCAACAAAAAAAAGTAAGTCATAGAAAAATCTACCATTATGATACCATTTATCCAAAAATGTAAAAGCATGCAGAATAATATGATCTGTGGCTTAAGGATTCATACATACGTAGTAAAAACATAACATAAGGGGGGGGTAATAAAGCCCTGGGTCCTCCTGGGGAGGAAGGCAGGCAGGCAATAGGGCAGCGAGGTTTCAATCTACCATAACGTTTTCTTTCTTAACTTGAGGTGAGGGGGTGTCAGAGGGACTGCGAGTTGCCTCCTTTCTCCTGCCTCCTGGTGGGCGGGTCCTGGGGCTTGTGTATAACCAATAGAATATGGCAAAGGTGGTAGGATGTCATTCCCCGGAGTGCAGGACATTACCTGAAACTCGCACGCGCTGGCCGCTCTCCGTAGCGTGTCTGTCTGTGGCTGGCTTCGAAGGAGCGAGCTGCCCCGGATCCCACAGCTGCATGGCAGCCCCTTGTGCTAAAACCTGAGGGGGCTTAGCAGCAGGGCAGACCCTTCCCTAGTCGAGCCTCTGTTGAGAACCTAGTCCTGGTCAACAGCTTGATGGCAGCCTTGTGGGACCCTAAGCCGAGGACCCCACTAAGCCACGCCTGGGCTTCTGACCCACAGAGATGGTAAGATAATCACGGTGTGTGGTTTTAAGCGGCTAAGCTGGTGATTTCCTTTGCAGCACAGAAAACCAGGACTGAGGGTACCAGGGCGTTTGGTACAGTATTAGCTGTATTTTTGGATATTTGAAATATTTCATAATCGAAATAAAAAGCTTAAGAAAGAACCCTGTGGCAGAAGAGGAGGTTGCAGGGCGCCAGCTGGAGGCTGAGGGGCTGGGGAGGAGGCTGGCGTTTGGAGCAGGTGAAGGGATGGAGCTGGGCGGTGCGCAGAAGAGGGCCCAGGGGTGAAGTCCGGATGGTGTCGGTGGTGGTGTGGTGGGGTGTGTGTGGGCTTGTGTAAAAACGTCCCTTCCATTCCTAAATTCTGAGCAAAGAGAGGGGCCCATCCCAGCATCTCCTCAAAGCCTGGGAAACCTGGATCACAGCCCCGCGCCCCAGATCAGCACGGTGGAACCTGGGTGGGAGGGGCAGGGAGAAGGAGCAAGGACAGAGGTTTCCCAGAGTCCCCCAGGGAGCCCTGCCGCGTGGGCTGGGGAAGGACAGATGGGGCCATGGAAGGAAGCAGCTGCTCGGGTCCGACAAGTCCCCTCTTCGAGGAGGAAACCCTCCCAACTCTAGCCTGCATACCAATGGGAGCCATCCTGTTCTCTCTCCTCCCAGGAAATGAGACCCCCATCTCTGCCTGGCCCTCAGTTTCCCCAGCTATACAGGAGCGATGATCTGTGGGGACCCTGACTGGTTGGGGGCAGGATGGGGAACAATACCGAAAGCACCTATTAAATAGCCAGGCACCCACCTGGAGCTCCTGAGGGGCCCTGACAGCCTGAGGGGGTGCGTGGGAAAGAACAGAAAGGGCAGGCAGCTTGCCCAAGGTCCCCAAACACCTGGGGCTTCTAGGATTGGAGAAGCTTGTGGGGCTCAGTCTGAAGCCCAAAGGGCGGAAATAGCATTAGAAGATTTCCTTGCTAGGTGGGCTCTCCAAGAACTGAGGACCCTTTGCCTTCCTCACATCATCCTTAACACACCCTGCAAGGTGTGGTCTTGTTTTATTGGTGAGGAGTCAGGATTCAGAGAAGCTAAGCCACTTGCTCAGGGCTGCACAGCAAGGAAGAGGCAGGTGTTTCGGCACCACAGCCAGCCCTGGTCCCTGAGTGACATTGGTTAGGGGACTGGGGAGGCCCTGAGGGGCTCAGGGAAAGGAGAACTCGAATGAGGTTTCCTCTAGGATTTCTGAGACTGGAGTTTTGAAGGATGAAGAGGAGTTCTCCAGGCAGATCTGAAGGGAGAACATCCCAGGGACAGAGATCAATCAGAAACAAGGCGGAGAAAACAGGTGTTTGTAATGATTATTTTTTATGTTACAAAAGCAGCACATGGTCACAACATGTTAAAATAATAGCACAAGTTTCTAAAGTGAAAAGTACCTCTCCCGCGCCCCCAGACTATCACACTTCCCCAAATTAAGAACTATTATTCATTTGGTACTTATAATCTTCCCTGATTATTTTCTATATCTACACAAACATTTTTAAAGCCAAAAGAAGTCATGCTTTCTATATTCTGCAATTTACTTCCCCACCTCCCCCAAACCCCCTGCAACTTAGTTTTTTCTTTTCCTAGTGTTTCTGTGAGGTGCACCTGAGTAGGGAGGGCTCCCTGGGCCAGAGAGCGTGCAGAATTCTTTTTTTTTTTTTAATGATTTTTTATTATATTATGTTAGTCACCATACAGTACATCTCCGGATTCCGATGTAAAGTTCGATGCTTCATTAGTTGCGTATAACACCCAGTGCACCATGCAACACGTGCCCTCCTTACGAGCGTGCGGAATTCTGACCAACACTCCTGTCAATGGCGCGTGCAAGGGTCCACGCGTCTGCAGCCTCTCCTATTTCTGCTGAGAAGTGGACAGCGGTAATTTGCATGTATAATTTGCATGTGCTTGATCCTTTCTGAGGTACAGTACCTGTCGGAATGTTGGAATGTTTATTTACATTTCTAATGGGAAGGACCTCTTGCCATTGTCTTGCCATTGTTTTTCACTTGTTTTTTTTCTTTTTTTGAGGTGGCAGTTCATCTTCTTATTATTTATTGTGTTTTTGTATTTGAGTTTTTGCAGAATTTGCAAAATTATTTCCCCGTTCTGCAATCATCATTGTTAAATATTTTTATCATTAAAGCTATTAAACTTTACTACAGAATGCTGGAAAATGGGGAGAATAAAGGGGAAAGTATCTATGACATAGACATCACCACTTGTCAATATTTGGCGACAGTTCTCTCCCCTTAGATGCCGTAATCATTGTCGTCATCGTGTTACACATACGCCTCTCTTCCGTGACTTGGCTCTAAGGGCATAACCTTCAGGAAGCATTTGAAAGGCTTTCTAGCAGAAATCCTATGGTTCCCTCCTCTCCCTCCCTTGGTTATGGTGGTAAAATGCACCTAACATAAAATTCACCATTTTAACCATTTTTAGTGTACAGTTCAGCAGCGCTGAGTGCCTTCACACCGCGGTGCGGCCATCCCCACCACCGTCTCCAGAACTTCTTCATCTTCCCAAGCTGAAGCTCTGTCCCCATGAAACTCAAACTCCCCATTCCCCTCCCCCCAGCCCCAGGCAGCCACCACCCTACTTTCTGTCTCTACAAATCTGACTACTCTTGGTGCCTCAGGTAAGTGCAATCCCACAGTATTTGTCTCTCTGGGACTGGCTTCTTTTACAGAACACAATGTCCTCAAGGTCCATCTATGCTGTAAAATGTGTCAGAATGTTCCTCCTCTTTAAGACCGAGTAATATTCCATTGTGTGTCTAGACCACATTCTGTTTATCCTTCACCTGTCGATGAACTCTCGGATTGTTCCCACCTCTTGATGGTTGTGAATAATGCTGCAATAAACGTGGGTATGCAAATATCTGTTCGAGTCCCTGCTTCCAATTCTTTGGGGTCTATACTCTCCTTATGCCCTTTTGTTGAGCATTTAGGTTGTATCCAATCTCCTGGTTTACAAACAATAATGTCCCAAACATCTCGTGTCAGAGCTTTCCTGCAAATGTATTTGGATGAATACTCAACATTCAAGTTGTAGAATTGGAATTATCTCAGAGTCTTTTTTTTTCTTTAAAGATTTCATTTATTTATTTGACAGAGATAGAGACAGCCAGCGAGAGAGGGAACACAAGCAGGGGGAGTGGGAGAGGAAGAAGCAGGCTCCCAGCGGAAGAGCCTGATGTGGGGCTCGATCCCAGAACGCTGGGATCACGCCCTGAGCCGAAGGCAGACGCCTAACAACTGCGCCACCCAGGCGCCCCATCAGAGCTCATTTCAAAAGCACTATCCCAAATTATGTTTCACTCCCTCCCTGCTGCAGACGCTTTTACATCTTGCATGTTCAACAACTTCCTTTTCCCTCTTTGGTTCCTAGAAAGACCGAACTTAACCTTGGAGTTCGTGGTCCCTCTGCCAGGTTATCTGTGGGGAAACCAACCGGAGTGATCCAGGTGGATTGCAGTGGTTGATTTCAAGACTGACTATTTAATAAATCTTGAATGTGTGATAGGATACGTGTGATGATGTCAGGACTCAAACAGCATCCCCAAGACCCAGGCAGATGTGGGCATGAGGGACGGGGTGGAGATGGAGGCGGGACTTCCTGAGGGGAGAGAGGCAAAAATGGCCCCTTGGGACCAGAAATTCTGCCTATTTTTAAGTAACTCTCCTAATTTAAAATCATTTGCAACTCATCCATACTTTTGCAAAACATCATGTAGCCAAATCAAAATTTGTCTGCTGGCTGGGTAAGGCCCATGCCTCTGGTTTCAGGTCTGGGTTAGGTGTTCACCCAGTGAGATGCTAACCAGTTCCAGCTCCGTTTGCTTGAACAACCCTCCACCCTTGCATTGATCCAGGACACCTCCTTTAACAGCCATTATCTTGTAAATAATAGGGTCTATTTCGGGCTTACTGGAGTCTGAGCCATTGATCTCCTTATTCTTAGAGTAGAACCACAGGTTTGAAAGATTGTGATCATAGAATCTTAATACTGGAATGTGTTACACTCACGCCTCGCTTTATTTCCCTAATTTTCTGACTTATGCTGGTCTTGTTAGTTTTTACAAATAAAGTTTGAATCGTTTTATCATTTTACCTAATCCCCCTCTCCCCACGCATGCACAGTGGACTTCTGATTTACTGTCTGATGCTATTAACTCACATAGGGGAGCCCACTCACCTTAGGAGGAGATCCCTGGGTGTTTGACTGCTTCCCTGCCTCTCAGGGGAGTTTGTCCTTCCCTTCCATCAGGTGGATGGCAGACATTCCTCCCAAATCTTGTTCCCCTGGGGCAGTGTCCACTCTGTGGCCCTGGGGACTGGGAAAGCTATTTGCCTTCCCTATTTCTAGTAGTGGTCACCAGGAGGCAGGAGGGACTTTTGGAGAAAGACAGAGATGGTCTCGGGGCGCCTGCGTGGTGCAGTCATTAAGCGTCTGCCTTTGGCTCAGGGCGTGATCCTGGCATTCTGGGATCGAGCCCCACATCAGGCTCCTCCGCTAGGAGCCTGCTTCTTCCTCTCCCATTCCCCTGGCTTGTGTTCCCTCTCTCACTGCCTGTCTCTCTCTATCAAATAAATAAATAAAATCTTAAAAAAAAAAAAAAAAGACAGAGACGGTCTCTACAAATTACAAAGGGAGGTTGGTTTCTTCCTACAGAAAATGGGAATAAGAAGCTGGACTTGAAGCGTCCCTGCGGGAAGAAGGGAGGAAGGGGCCCTGGGCCGGGCCGGCCCCACCTGGGTGCAAACAGATGGAACAAAGGCCAACCCAACCCAGGCGCCCTGGCGCCAGGCCCCCCGCGGAATCATAAAGGCACCATCTCCCTGCTAAGGCGGCCACTTGCGACACTTGGCCTGCCTGCCCTGCCCTGCCCTGCCTGGGAGCTTAAGGCCACAAAATCGAAACTGTTTACCCGCACAATGACTCTAGGCAGCAGGAGTCATTGTTAGGAGCTGATTATTTTATTTTATGGAGGAGGGAGCAGGAGCTGCAGGGGCAGGAGTGCCTGGGGCTTGAACTTAGGGCCTCCAAAGCCACATGGCTCCCTGCTCCCTGTGGTTGCCCACTCGACACCATCCCTACCACGACCAGCACAGCCTTCCCCGGCTCTGGCTGCTGCCTTTGTCAGAAACAACCCCTTCCCTCCAGGAGTTTCCTGGCAGCCAGAGAGAGCTGATTCATCAGGGCAAGGTGTGTGTGTTTCATCCGCATCCCTGAACGCCAACAACTAACAGGGGTAAGTTGGGACAAGTGAATGAATCTAGCCAACAGACATTTGGGAAGCACCTACCTCAGCCCGTTAGAGGCGATGGAGACACGATAGTGAACAACAGACCCAGTACCCCGACTCCTGGACCTGACATTACAGGGAGAGGGGATCCACTCATCTGCTTGTCTCTTGAGGGCAGCTTCTGGCACCTTCGACAGTGCCTGTCACTGGGTGCTCCAAAAATATTGGTTGGTAGTAGGAAGGAAATAAAACCAGGGTAGTAATAGAGAAACGGGGGGTGGGGGGTGAGGGCTCTGGATTCTGGCCTTCGGGTCCAGCCACTGCAGCTCTGGGATCTGGATTCTAGGCCCTGGGCTCCATACCCATGGCACCAAGTCCTGGGTTCCAAGCTCCAAGCTCTGGGCTGTAGATTTGAGGGTCCATGCTCAGGGCCATGTTCTGGGCTCTCTGTTGTGAGATCTTCATTCTGAGTTCTAGGTTCTGGGCCCCAGTTGGATATAAGTTCTAGATTCTGGGCTCCAAGCTCTAAGTTCTGGATTTTGGGGGAGACAGGCTCTGTGGTCTGTATTTTGGGTCTGGTTTCTGAGTCCTGGGGGACCAATTGTGCACTCAACGCCCCGGACTCGAGGTTCTGGCTCTGGGCTCTGGATTTTGGACCAGGTAATAGGACAGCTTGCCAGAGGCCAGGCAGAGTCATTATTGTGTTTACTGCATAGAAGGTAAGCTCCTCAAGGGCAGGAATTCCTGTTTGTTTCATTCAGTGGTACAGCCCCCGTGCCTAGAAGAGCACCCGGTGTGTAGGTGTTCAACAGGCGGGCAGACGTGCACACCTGAGTACTTGATCATACACACAAGGCTGCAGTCAGGAGCCAGGGCACAGGAGGGCAGGACCATCCCTGCCCTCACTGCGGCTACAGCTGCCCGGAGGGGAGGCCAGAATGCCGTGAGCTGGGGAAGGGCCGAGAGGGCCACTGTGCATTGAGATGGGCAGGCAAGTGCCCACCCAGCTACACACCAGGTTGTCGCCTACCTGCTCTAGGTTTCTATTCTATAAGAAAAGGATGCAAGTAGGGTGGTAGAATGGCCCAGCTGGAACAGGGGGCTCCTGAGTCAGAGTCCCAGGCTTGCTGCTCCTGCTCTCGCCTGATGGGCTGGGGTCTCTGGGACCTCACAAGAGGCATGTGGCCCTCCACAGGACCCTTGCTTCCCTGGGTCCAAGCAAGCAGCCTGCCAGCACCAGCAGTCTGGGATAATGAAAGGAGGGGCCTGCTGGACCACATGGACATCAGGGCTGCCAAGGAGCAAGGAGTTTGGCCATCACAAATCCTAATCGTTGTGAACCCAGGCTACCAGAGATGGTGATTAGGGCCAAAAGGTGTCATCCATCAGGGACAGATGAATAGAATGACTAGTAATTATAGACAGTGGTGTCATGGGAGATGACATCATTCAAACACATGATCAGAGAGGTAGTGGCTGTACACTGAGGATCAGAAGGGCCCAGTGATCTGCGTGATCATTGATTGGCTATAGCATTCATCATTGATCAGGAACACGGGGGACGGAGGTTGTGAGCAACAGGAGTGTTAGTGAAGGAAGCTTCTGGTGCCCATATCCTTGATGACTGAGTGTAGAGGAGACATAGGTGATCACGTTCAGTGGCTGGAGACATCCAGGGATCCTGGTGGTGGGTGAGCTACTGGGCACAAAATACAGCGATGGTTAGAGAATTTAGTGACCAGAGACACAGGTGGCTGATGACACCGATGACCAGGATACTGGCAGTCAGTGCTCCTGGCGATCAGGATATAAGGGACACTGGTCATCGGGGACTTGGAAGATGAGACTCCACAAGCCCTATGCTGGACACTAGAAAGCTGGATTGATTAGCACTGGGGAGCCAGGGATGTCAGTCACCAGAACCACCGGTGACCACATGGACAGAAAATGTGATGGGAAGAGGATCCCAGGATCAGGGACGTTGGTCATTAGGTATATTGTTGGTTAGAGATATTGGTGCCTAGAGACAAGTGACCAAAGTCACCGTCAAGGAGACATTGGTGATGAAAATAGTGTGACTGGAGACACTGGAGAGAAATATGAGTGATCAGATCTATCAATGTTTAGAAAAACATTGATCAGGGGCACCTGGGTGGCACAGCGGTTAAGCATCTGCCTTCGGCTCAGGGCGTGATCCCGGCATTATGGGATCGAGCCCCACATCAGGCTCCTCTGCTGGAAGCCTGATTCTTCCTCTCCCACTCCCCCTGCTTGTGTTCCCTCTCTCGCTGGCTGTCTCTCTCTCCATCAAATAAATAAAATCTTAAAAAAAGAAAAAAAAGAAAAAGAAAAACACTGATCAGTGACATTGGTAATCATGCTTCTTGATGAACCAGGACACTAATGACTGGGAGCGTTGGAGACTGGCGCAGTGGAAATCAGGAGCATGAGTGATAAGGGGCTCCAGCAATCACAAACATGGTGAATAGAAATACTGAGGAAACACAATGGCCATCAGAGATGTTGGCCCCAGACACACTGAATATTAAAAATTTATGAATAGAGGTGCTGGTCACGAATATTGGTGGTAGGAGATACCCATCACCAGGTGTATTACTAGTATGCCAAGACAGTCACTGAAGACACTGGTGATCACATTTTGTGGCTGTCAGTGACCAGGCACGTCACTGATCAGAGGCACTGATAAAATATTGTTGATTGAGTGTTGGTGATCAATTGTTAGTAATCAGATGTCTATGGTCACAGGCTCTGGTGATCAGACATGTCACTGACCGAGAATATCAGTCATGGTAACTATCTCCAATGACCAGCCTCACTGATTAAAAATGACAGCAATTGATGAAATCGGCAATCAAAAACATTGGTGACCGTATTTGTCAATGAACAGGAATATTGATGATCAGATAGCTCAGAAACTAGGGCTGATCAGCATCTGGGAGGAAGTGGATGGGGCGTGAGGGTGGGGTCGGTCTTTGTTGGGTTCTGCAAGAGCCCCAGTGTGTGGACCAAAGGCTGGAGAAACCACGGCTTAGCAAGTAGCCACCCAGCCACCAGGACCTGCAGTGGGATGAGAATGAGGAAATTCAGATGGGAGCAATGCAGGGGAGAGGCGGTCAGAATCTCTGACCCTAGGCAGACAGGGCCCCGTCCCCTATTCCAGGAGCCCTTCCCTCCAAATCACTGGGCCCAGAGGAACCTTCCCTGGGTCTCACTCTCTGTTGCCACACCCAGGACTCAGCAGCCCAGGAGCCCACAAGACTGGCTAGAGGCATTCACAAAAAGTATTTTATTATTCTTAACAGTATTCACTTTAAAGGAATAGGAGGATAGCATACAATTTTTTACAGACAATATATAAATGTTGTACATAATTAACAATAACTTAGTTCACTAATCCAAAATAAAACAAGCCAAATAAAACATAAAAACAAAAAATACTGCGGATTCTTTTTCTTATGCGGATACTAGTACAAAATAAGTTACTTCTGGCTGTGGTGCCCCCCCTCCCCCACCCCCCGCAGCGATCGCCGGCCCCTATTGCACTTGGTCGACTACATGGGCACGTTTCTCTTCCCAGGCCGGGCCCTTGCCGGCCGCCGCACCCCATCTCCGCATACAGAATCTAAGCTCGGACATAGTTATGTACAGCTGTACCTTGGGAAGGATCCAGACAGCCACAGCATAGCCCAGCAGAACCCAGGAGTCTCCAGGGACCCCAGCAGGGTCGTGGCCTCTCCCTGGACCCACCCCCAACTCCTGCCTTCAGCACCTGCCAGACCAGCCCCTGGAAGCCAAGAGCAGCCAAGGCCCCTCCCCAGGCCCCCGGCTCCCCGTCCTAAGACTGTGGGATCCAAGTACTTTTCCAAAAATAATTGCAAAGCTACAGCCTTGGTTTGTAGGTTTTATTCCTTTCCATGGCAAGGGCTTCCGTGGCAACGTACAATTGACTGGACCCAGAATGAGTTTAAAAATAAAACAACTAACTCCTCAGCGAGTTAAGCTTATGCAGTCTTTTATATATATATATATTCTTTTCTTTTGTCTCAGAGTGGGAGGGGAGGGAGGTTGAGGGGTTCCGCAGAAAAAGGATGTATGTACAGGGGTTCACCTGGCAGAGGGGTCAGGCTGTGGCTCAGGCTCGTTAAGGGGACACGGGTCACACCGGCTTCAGCCTCGGAGCCAGGGGAGCGATCTGGGAGACATTTCCCCTCTCAAGAAAATGTTGTTTCCTTCCTGTGACCCAGCCCTGGCCTGGGAATCTGCGCAGGACCGCCCATGATTGTCTCTGCCCTCCAGGGCCTGGCCGCCAGGGCACGCACCGCTCAGCTTCCCTAGGCTGGTGGCCCGGCTGCCCGGGCTCAGCCCAACCTGGGCTTCAGCTGTTTCGGGAAAGCAAGCCAGAGGAGAAGGTGTGGGCCGAGCGTCCCCCCGCACACCTACCCCCAGAGCCCTAGCAAGCAGATGGGCCAAGCAGGACTTGGCGCAAAAGACCCAGAAGAGAACTTAGAGGGCATCTCAGACCTCCACGTCTCCCCAGTCCTTGTTAGAAACAAGAGCAAAATAAATTATTTTTGCCTACTCCCTTCTCCTTCTATAAACAGTTTTCTTCGTTTGTCCCCTGCCCCCCTCTTCTTCTCTTTATAAAGTTGTCCGTTCTGTTCTCCAAACAATCATCCGTGATGGAAACCCCACCTGGGCAGTAAGCCGGGCCAAGCCTGCCCCCTAGCCCGGGTGAAAATCTTCACAGTGACCGCTGACGGCCAAGTGGAGTGCCCACAGGAGAGGCAACCTGGGGCTCTGGCTGGGCTAGCAGGAGTGGCATCAGTCTTCGGGGAAGGGCAGGCCGCTAAGGGTTCGGCCCACCCTGCTTAGGGGCGCCCAGCCTTGTGCTGTCAGCCACCCTCCTCGGCATCTGTCTGTCCGTTTCTGGGGGGCTCTCCCTAGCCCATGGCGGTCACCATGCTGGATGGGTGGGGGTGGCCAAAGGAGAGGCTGGAGGAGGGGTGGATGGGCGTTGGGGTGGGCAAGATGTGTCCCGAGTGGCTGAAGGGTGGGAGATGGCCCACGGGCGCCATGTGTCCAGCCAGGGCAGCGGCGCTGAAGGGGGAGGCCTTCTCCTGCATGCACTTGGACAGCTCCTCGAAGCACTCTGCACCTTTCTTGTTCTTCTTGGACTTGGTGGACATCTTCCGATTCCTGGTCTGGATCCCTTCCTTCTTCATGGTCAGCGGCCGGTTCACCTGAAGGCAACCACAAAACCTTCAGGAGGTCCGGTTCCCTTCCCTGAACAAGACCCCGACCCCAGCTTCCGCGCGGGGCAAAGGCAGGTCTGGGCCGGGGGCCCCGCTTGCAAACCTCCCCTGACCATCAAGGTCTTCCCACCAGCATGTTCCCCTGTCAGGAAAGGTGCTTTTCACTGTGTGGGACCCACAGGGCAGGGCGTTGAGCCCACTAAGTGCCAGCACAGCTCCCCATGGATGTGACCAAACTCCATGCCCACCTTTTGTTTTAAAGAGGCACCGCTTCCCCAGACCTGCAGGGCCCCCCCGCCCCGCCGCTGTGGGACACACCTCCAGCCGGCCTGCCCCCTCTTACGGGAAGCCCTTCTGGCACTCAGGGCTTGCTGGCCCGGCTGCCACCGCCTCCCAAGCCAAGCGACGCTGGAGACTGTGGCTGGGGCCCCTCGCCTGGCAGCACAAAGAGCCTGGGTCCCCAGGGAGGGGCGGGGCGGACTCACATTGTGCAGCTTGTAGTAGAGGCCACAGGCGTTGCAGACAGGGTCCCCGTTGGCGTTTCGGCGCCATAAGGTGGTGGTTGTCGTCTGACAATTTGCACAACAGGTGCCGGCTCTCCTGGCGGCCGACTGGGAGGGAAGGGGCAGCGTCAGCAGGCTGGGCTCCCACGCCCCACCTCGACCTCCCTCCCCGACCCTCACCCCACCCCCGTCCCTGCCAACTGAGCCTGGGAGCAGGAAAGCTCACAGGGGAATCCAGGCATCTCAGAAGCCATGGAATTTTAGAATTTGAGACCTAAACCCGCGCAGAACTTAGAATAAAGAACTCTCAGAAGCCTGATCGCAGAATCAATGGGTTGCAAGAGCTGAAAGGACAATTTAGCCACTGCCACCAACCATCAAACAGGGAAACTGAGGCCCTGAGGAGGCTGGCTCAGTCTCCCTGGAGCCCCTGGGTCTGGAGCTGCATTCCCTCACGACTCCTTTCAAAATCCACCATCCTGGGTGTGAGGGCCACACAGAGCCCAGGGTAGGGACGTCAAATGTTTAGGGAGATGGAAAGCTGAGCTGTTCAGTACCATAGCCAGGGGGGCTGTTCGAATTCAACTGAACTACAATTTAATAAAATTAGAACTTCAGTTCCTTCTATGGCATTAGCTACATTTCAAGGAATCAACAGTCACGACCACAGTGGACAGAGCAGAGCCAGAACATTTCCATCAGCACAAGGCTGGTCCATCCGGCACCCTGTACCCCAAACCACAGACTGCTGACTGCCGCGCAGCCCCTCAGGGAATGCAGGCCAGAGGTGGTCTGGAAATGAGTGTCTGGTTTCTGGAGAAGGGAGCTGAAGGCTCCTAACAAGGGAAGGTAAGAGAGTCTTGACCCGAGAAAGCAGATCCCCTCTTGCGGGCCCACCAGCGCCAGCCCCACAGTGACAGCACACGACTCTCCGCACCCCCGAAAACTTCCCAAAGAACCGAAGGCCAGGGGGTGGAGGAAGGAGACCAGCAGAGGCTGGGACAGCCCTAGGCTGGAGCTCGCTTGCTCCCTTGGTCTGACGGAGGGACCTGCCGGACTGCTGACTGGGGGCGGGGAGGGTGAGGGTGAGTAAGCGGCCTGGAGCTGGAATTCTGACTCAGGGGCCAACACCGCATCCTCCACCCCTACCCCCACCCGGGCCCTCACCCCGCCCTCGCTGGGGGGTGGGTGGGGAAAGGGGGCCCCCAAAGCGGCAAGCGATTTAAGCCTCGTAAATCACTTCGCCCTGAAAAAAATATATTTATTATTCTTAGCATTTTACGCATTATTTGCAGAGTGGAGGGTATTAGAAATTTCAAAACAGCCCAGCGAGAGGCAGGACTGAGCCGAAGAGAGGCTCTAAAACTCGCGGGGTCCGGAAACAGATACGCGAAGTTTCCTTATCTTCAGGCTGCAGATGTCCGGATAGGAAACTCCGGCAGGAGATCCGAAAGGGCATTTTTTTAAATCACTCAAATGAAAATACACAGTATAGGTGACTCCATGGAAAAATAATAAAGGGCAGGTTTTTTTGGTGGTTAGTGTGTGTGTTTTATTTAAATAAGCGTGAGGAGATTGTGTGCTGGGCTACAAGGAAAATTACTTCATGGCCCTATTTTTAAAAAGAGTTAAACAGAGGCCAGGGGACAGGAGTTGGGCCCTTGGACACTCAACGGTGGGGATTCCTGAGCTCGGTGGGGTGAGGGTACCTGGTGGGCCGCAGAGGGGGAAATCTGGCTCGAAAAAAATCTGGCCTAAAAGAAGGGCGACCCCAAGTGATTTTAATGATAAAAGGATTTCAAGAGGCAAAGCAGCTGCCTTGGGAGGGTTTGGGGGTGGTACTATTATTTTTTAAATAAGTCACCCGCTCCGGCCCAGGTTAGTGGCCCCCTCCCCAGCCACCTGCTGCCCCGCGCCTACCAGTCTCCGCTTGGGCTTGATGAGTGGCCGGTTCTGCCCGTTCATCTTGTGGTAGAGCCCACAGGCGTTACACAGGTAGTGCCCGGTGCCGTCTCGCCGCCAAAGTGGGGTGGCCGTGGCCCCACAGTTGACACACTCCCGGCCTTCTGAAGGGGGACAGGGAGAGACAGCAGGCCTGCTTAACGGACAAGGTCATGGGAGAGAGCCAGGGGTGGGCGGGCGCCGACCAGGCAGCGGTCTGCCTCGGCCCGGCTGCTTGGGGGGTGACTTTTAGCTCCAACCCTGGGCAGGAAGAGGGACCCGGAGGAGGTTTCCCCCGCAGGAGAGGAGTTCAGAGAGTAGCTTTAAGGCCAAAGCTCCCTCTTCAAAACCCTCTCTTGAAGGAAGGGAAACGGGGCAGGAGGGAGGAGTGGGGCCAGGGCCCCAGGGATTCTCGGCTCGACAATGAAAGGGTATTTACAGCAAACTTTGCCGACAGCAGGGCGGTGGCAGGAGTCGCCCCGCTCGACCTGGCTGGGCCTGGGAGGGCTCTGGCTCGCTTTGGAGTTCTGCCTCCTCTCTTCTGTCTCCCCCTTTTCCCCAGCTGTGTCTGCCGCCTCCCGATTCTCTGCCCTCAGCTCCTACCCTCCTTCTGTTCTCCAAGCAGGGGGATTTCCTTCTTTCTCCCCAGCTTCCCCCTCTTCCGCTGAGGCCCTAGAATTCAGTCCCGGACTCAGATCGAAGGCAGTGTTCTTTAAAATAAAATAAACCATAAGCCCTTTCATTTTTAAGCCAAGTAGACTAAGTGACCTTGGTCTTCTGTCGATGGTGGGTTTTTGGGATTTTGGTTTTGGTTTTTTTTTGTTGTTGTTGTTGTTGTTGCTAAAAGACCAACTGGAATTCAAATAGATTGTGTAAAACAAACTTGGGAGAAGGGGCTAATTAAAGGCGGGGTAGCTGGCCTGAGCAGAATGGGACCCCAAGGTGGGGCTGAGGTCGGTGCCCGAGGTGGTGGCAGCAATCAGGCAGGATGCCCTGGCATCACATAGCCTGGGAAAATGTTTCCCCATTTAGTTTCAACTAAATTGTCGATATATACGGGCAAGAAAAGATTCCTGAAAAGGTTCCTGGACTCAAGAGTAAAAGTTTAAAAAATCTTTCTCTTCCTCAGCTTAAAGGGATTGGGAAGGAGGCACTGAAAGCCAAAGCCCCGTACCGGCCCTGGTTTCTGCTCTCTGGCCAGATTCTTGGACAAACCAGCTTGGCTCCAGCCGTCTCCTCTGGCAAAGGGGCAGAGGCACCTACAGCTTTATCCCCTTCACTCCAGCCTTCAGGGAGGGAGAGTGAAGGACACGCCAGGGGGCAGGGAGCAGGAACAAGTCCTGGGAATGTTGCTTTGGGGGAAATCTCCCAAGGAGATTGGGAAACATCGAAATCCCAAGATCGGACTGATTGAGTCGGAAAACCAGATTCCTGGAGGGTCTGGAGCACCTACGGTGCACCCACAGCACGCATACACACTCACAAACACACGTACACACAGCCTCACTGTTGTCGCTTGCGTACTGCATTCTCTCACACACTAAGTCAAGAGGCTGCTGAAATTTTCACTTAAGCTGAAGGGAAGGGAAGGGAAGGGGGAGTTCCCGTTCTGTGTTCGGTCTGGCAGTGGCCAAACTTGGAAGGAAGGGGGGGGAGGGAAACGAATTTTGGGGACCACTGGGAACAGTTAAGAAAAGGACAAAAGTTTTAGGGCTCCCTCTCCCTCGTTCTGGTGTCTCAAACATCTGTTAGAGTCTATTGGAAGGGGACCTCACCCATGCCCAGATCTGGAAGGCTGACATTGCTGCCATCTCCCATATCACAGCCCTCCTCCCCCCAAACACACACATGCAGACGCACAAACCACCCCACTTCCACCAGGTCCCTGGCACGGGCCTTTACCTGAGCAGGAGCGTGCCTTGCTGCGCTGCTTAGGGGTGAAGCTGGAGGCAGGGCCGCCCAAGAAGCCTCCCGGGTGGAAGAGTCCGCTGCTGTAGTCGTGGGCAGCAGCCGGCACATAGGACGGGTAGGTGGGGATAGGGTGGTGTGTGGCAGGCTGGGTGCCCATGGCAGCCAGGCCTGGGCGCAGGGGACTGCCACTTTCCATTTTCATGCTATCGGTCAGGGACACCTGGTACTTGACGCCATCCTTGTCCTCCCCCCGGGCTGCGCTACCCCCGGCAGAAGAGGAGGCTGGAGAGGCAGCCCCGGTGGTGCTGGGGTCGGGAGACACTTCCTTGGGCGGAGTGGGTGGGAATCCGAAGAGGTGGGAGCCAGAGTGGGCTGCAGTGGGAGTGAGGGAGGCCACAGAGCTCCCGCTGCCTCCCCCACTCCCACCCCCTGCCCCTGGGTACACTGAGAGGGGGCCTCCTGGGCCTCCAGCAGCTGAGGGGTGCAGCGGTGTCTTGGAGAAGGGGCTCACGGTCCAGGGATTGTGGTGGTGTGCTGCAGCCGCGGAGAGGGCAGCTTTACCCCCGTCGAGCCAGGGCAACCCGGGGCTGTGCAACAAGTGTGGGCGGCACATCTGGCCTCCCGTTAGGCGGGCTGCAGGAGGAGGGAGAGGGGTCAGGTTGGGCACAGGCTGAGCCTCACTAGGGCTCCGATACACAGGACCACAACTCACAAAACAACCAGCAGTAACCTTCTTCCCAAAGAAAACCAGAAACATAACACCCCAACCGGCAATAATCAAGAATGTCAGTCCGGAGCTGAAGGACAAGTGGCACAGAGGGAACCCCACTGGACCAGGGCCTGGAGGGAACCCCCACATGCCAGCTGGAAATGGGCAGAAACCCGAGGGTGCCCAAACCCACCCCAAGAGGCTGCCCCCCCACACCTTTCCCGCCCCAATTTTTCAGCTGCTCCGATTCCTGCGGATCTCACATCCGGGAAGCAGGCAGCCGGGCCCTCCTCCCCTCCCGCGCCAGGCGCGCGGCGCGCCGTGCCTGGGCTCCCAGTCACCCACTGGCCGGGGGCTCACCGTGCGCGGGGCTGTAGGAGACGCGCGCTCGCGCGTGGGCTGGGTTGGCGTAATAGGGGTTGCCTTGCGAGTCTAGGTGGTTGAAGAAGACGTCCACCTCGTCCGGAGGCAGCAGCTGCGCGGGCTCCATGTAGTTGTGCGCCAGGCCCGGATGGTGCGAGTCGGGGTGCTGCGCATTCAGCACGGCGGGGTGCGCCATCCAGCGCGGCTGCTCCGGCGCCACCTCCATGGCCGGCAGTGGAGACTCGGGATCTGGGCCGAGGCGGTGGCTGCGTCCCTGAGCGACGGAAGGGGGCGTGAGGGACGCCGCCACGGCCTGACACCCCCAAAGTCCCGCCACGCGGAGTCCCGCACGCCGCTGCGCCTCAGCCGAGTTCGGCCGAGGAACAGTCCCGGGTGGGAGGAAAGCTCAAAGCTCAAAACGAAAGGAAGGCGGAGGAGAGGGTTCAGCCGCGCACACTCACATGGTGACCCCCGGTCCCAAGGCCACACATTCGTGCACGCCGGGTCACACACGGGGACAAGCCCCGACAGCAGTTACCCCAACAAACACAGAGTCTCACTTTAAGTCAGACACTCACACCGACCCCCCTCCTTCCCAGCACACAAACACATAAACACAGACTAAAAGTTGGAGACAGGCGGCTGGGCACCCACTGGGGCGCGTGATCCCAGCGACACGCACATACCCACACCTGGCGCCAGATACGCATACCGGCTTGACGACCACCCCCCCCCAAACACGCACACGCAGCCCCAGCGGCTGGGAGCCAGCCCCCTGCGCGCACTCCCAGGCGGCACAATCAGGACCTCTCCCCAAGGCACACCAAAGCAGTCACCCGCAGCCTGGCCCCGGCCTTGAGCTCCGGAAGAGACCTCTCAGAGCTTGGCGCGCCCCAGGCCCCCGGCCAGTTCTCGCACCCCAAACTTACACACGCAGCGCCGCGGGGAGCGGGGGCCGCAGCCTCGGGGACAGGGGATCAGCACCGGCAGGAGTGCCGGGAGTGGCGGGCTCAGGAACCGCGCTTCGGGCGGCTGGGCTCACGGGGTAGGAGCGGGGGACAGCGCGCGCCTCGGCCTCAGGCCCGCCCGGCTCCGGCCCCTCGGCATCCTCCGGCCGCCCTGGCGCCAGCTCGCGACTCCTGCACAGACATGAAGCGGGGGCCGTGCACGCCTAAGAAGCCCGCGCCAGCCAATCAGCGCCGCGCGCCGCCCAGCCTCCGCCCCCCATTGGCTGAGCCCGCAACTCCCGGTCCGCCGGACTCCCGGACTGACCCGCGGGCCTGCCCCCCTCCCCCGGCGGGCCCCCTCCCAGCGCCCTCCCGGCGGCCCCTGCTGCCAAAGCCCCCCGCCAGGACCCTCACCCCACTGGCCGACTGCTGCGCCCCCTCTTGCGGACACTCCTGGATCCCCCTAACCTCAGGGCCCTCCTCCCAGTACCTAACCTCCAACTGGGGACCCCTCCTCGGGAGCACGGGTCGTGCACCCTCTGGGTGTCTGGGTGTCCTCTCCCCGGGACCCCAGCCCTTCCACTCTCGGATCCCACCTCCTTTACAGCTGAACGTGGCCAGTTGAAGTCCCAACTACCTACCCAGACCATTTCCCCGCCCCCCCCCCCCGACTCGGGCTCTGGCTGGGCAGGGGGTTGGGAGGAGAGCTGCGGGACAGGAGGAGCAGCGAGGGGCAGGAACTACAAGGCTCGAGTGGGCACCTGGGCCTCGGACAACAGGCCTCTTAGGGCTGTGCTTGACCGGGTGGAGGTGGCCTGGCTCGCGGCTCCAGAGAGGGGGAGGGGGCGTCCCCTTCCCGGGCGTGGCCTTCGCAGACCAGCGGGCCGAACTGCCTGGGGCGAGGCCATGGAGACCCGGACTGGCGCCGGCGCCGGCTCGAAGGAGACGCCTCTGGGCAGGAGGAGGCATTTTTCCCTCCCGGGGGTCCCTGAGGCGGCCCCTGGGGAGAGGGAGGCGGTAGACTGAGAACTCCGTCCCCTAAGTCACCTGGAACTGCTCTCCACACACCTCCAGTGCAGAGATCCAGCTTTGTGGGGGGAGTGGGCCCCGTGCACAAATCTCCTTGCTCTCTCCCATTATACAGACCGAGGAGACCGAGGCTCGAAGGGAGCCTAAGGCCGACGAGGGAGGCCGGGGGGTGGGGGGCTCGGAAACAAAGAACTTTGGGGGGATTGAGACAGGTGCGAGGGTAAGGGGGAGTAATCGTCGTCCTCCAGTCCCTCTCCCTTAGCTGAGTCTATGGCTCTCGGAGTAGAAGCCCAGAGGGATCCCAGGTGGGTCCGGGACAGGGGAGAGGGCGGGGGTCCGGGCCACCCCCGGGAGTGGGGGGAGGGGCGGCGGGATTGACAGTCGGTAATTGGGTAACTGGAGGCGGCTTCTCCGGCCGGGCGGCCCCGCCACCGCGACGCCGGGCCCCTGACGTCACCCGATTCGCCAGGAAATGAACTTTTTAATAATCCGAGGAGGGAGGAAAGCCCTCGGTCCCCTCGGCTCGGGGGGCTCCCGGCCAGGCCCAGCTCCGCGGGCGCGCCCCAGTCGCCCTCTCCCAGGCCAACTCTGGGCAGCGCCGGGGGGTGCGGGCACGGGCCAGGGGCCTCCTCCTGCCTCTCCGTCCGTCTGTCCGTTCATCGGTCCCAGGCCCTGGCGCAGGTAAAGACGCGGGGCCGGAGGCGCGGAGCCCCATCTGGCTGGGAACCAGCGCGTCCCGGGCGCTTAGGGACCCTCCTGCCCCGGCGGCCCGCTGCGCCTCCCTCTCCGCTCCACTCCGGGACGTGCGGAGCCCGCCCGGGCTTCTCGGAACTCCGCTCCGCATGAGAGGAGGCCGGCGCCAGCCGGGTAAAGAGCGCCGGGGCCGGGGAGTGGGAGCGCGAGGCCGCGGGAGCCGGGCCTCCGCGGCAGGGCCGGGCAGGTGACTGGCCTCAGTGCCTTCCGGTTCGCGTTTCCCGCAACGCGCGCGGTCCGGCCCGGACTCGCTGCCTCTCTGTTAGTCTGTCTCTCCTCCCTGCCTTTAGCTTACGACTCTTCATCAACGCGTAAAATGCGATCGTCGGAGCCTTGAGCCTGTTTTGCGTCCCTGGAGCCTAGCGGGAGCTTATCAAAGACACCGCGGCCTCGGGGACAATCCCAGGTGTCGGGCAAGGCTGCCCCGTCAGCCTGGACCCCGGGACCCAGCGCAGGAGGCAGCCAGCCGTTTGCCGGCCCCGGGGCCGTAACGCCGGAGCCGAGCGGAAGCTTTCCGTGGGGGCTGCGATCAGCGCCTTGGCTCTCCAGGGACGTGGCCACTCCGGGCCCTCGGGAAAACAGGTAATTCGCTCTATTTCCCCCGTGGTTCAAATGGCCCCCATTCTGGGTGGGTCTGCAGTTTCGTCATTCCGAACTCGGCTAAAAGCTCCTCCGGGGCAAGCTGAAGCCCCTCCGGGGCAGCGTGGCCACCGCAGGAGTGGAGGTGACCAGCCTGGCCGAGCCCCCTGCCTGAACAGCCGCCTCGAGCTGCCCGCTGGCCTGGCGCAGAACCGAGCGCGGGCGGGGATTTAATTACCCCGCTTGGGCGGCTCAGAAAATCGCCGCGCATAGGAGCTTAGCACGGCAGTTAAGCACTGCTTGAGCAGGGGCCTCGGGAGATCTTCACCAGTCTCTCTTCCCGCAATTCGGGCTAGAGAAAAAAGGGGGAGAGGGAAGGAGGGAGCTCCCCCATGTCTCTTGAGGCCCCCCCAGGGTTGCCTTCCTCCAAAAGGCTGGCAGGCAGCGGGCAGCGAGGCCTCCACTATGATTGGAGCTCCTGCGTTGGACGCGGGACTGCTGTGTTCTCCCGCAGTTGCGTACCCGCCTGGGAGAGAAAAGAGGGGCTCCAGGCAGGATAAGGCCCAGCTGACGGGTAAAACACCCCCCACTCCAATCATGAGTGTACCTGTATGCCAGACAGACCAAGGGACCCTAGCCAGGCATCTTGCCCAGTAGGCAGCGAAGACCATCCTATCACTTGTATCCAAACAAACGTCGGGGAAGGATCAGGGCGGCCCCCACAAATCGGCTGGGATTGCGGGGGACATCTTTGTGCCTGAGAAGAGCAGACTTATTTCAGTTTACAGCCTCAGGATTCGGGGTCTCCAGAACACCTTCCGAGGGACGCGTTCCCTTTTTCATGTTTTTTGTTCGTTTCCAAGGGTTGTTGCTTATGCGGGTGCTGCCTTTTGATCGCACTGAGAAGCTGTCACTTCTTTCCTTACACAAGAGTAAGACTTCAGGAAGGACTGGGGAAGGGCAGCAGAGAAACTGAATTTTCTAACTGCCTTTTTCAAGTGGCCTGAGACCCCTCGAGAAACCATGGGTCATCCGTTCAGCTCAGTCTGCTTTCTCCCGGGAGCTGGCAGCCCAAGGATCAGAGGCCCGGTTCTACAGGGCGTCACCGGCCTGGGCCGTGGCTCTCAGCTGCCCGGTGTTCCCCATGCTACATGGCCCTCCCCTCCGTGCCCTTTGTTTAAACTTCCGTCATCCAAGGTAGCCCCTCTGGGACCATAAGTTTGCCCTCTCTTTGTAACCTAATTCTTCCCACTTTTTCCTACGGGCATCTAATTGGCCGGCAGTGGAGGGGAGAGTCAAAGAAACCAGTTTGCTTAGGGGCTGCTTTCCATAGGGATATTTGTCAACCCAGCGACCTCCCAGCCCCACGCTGGCAATGTGCCTTGAGGGGAACTGAGGAGGAAGTGGGGGCTGCTTTAGCCAGAGGGGTTCAGAAATCCCCATAGGGCAAGGCCTCAGAGCTGCTCAGGCCTGCAGCCATTCCTCCAAAGGGGTTCTGCAATGGAGGGACCAGGGCTCCAACAGCCCCTTCTGCTCGTTGGGGTTCACGTCCAGCCCCCCAAATGTGAAGGCCCCTCTCCCCTGGCCACCATGTTGGCTTTCCCACCCCTTACGTATTTTGGGCCTTTTTGAATCGTAAAACCCGGGGCCCATAGTCCTAGAAGTCTTGGTGCCCTGGGTTGAGGCTCCTGGGAGATCCTGTGTCTCCTTATCAGGTTCTGACCACGCACCTCCAAGCCGGACAGCCTCCCGCATGGGCCCTGCTGAGACCTGCAGCAATCGGGCGACGTTTCTACCCTGCTTCAGGAACAGCCGCGGTTTACTCAGAGTGCCTGGCGGCCCAGCGGCCCCGGCAGCATGACAACTGGTAAATCCGTTTCGTTAGACGCAATTTGTTTGCAATTTGTCAACCCGGCTGGGAAACGCTCTCCAGACGCCTGGGCAGCCGCGCTGGCCCTACCTGCTTCTCGAATCCTGCCTACTCATAAACGAATCCCATCGCTAGGTGCCTGTGTAGACCCGGAGCTCACCGCCAGATGTTCCCTATCCCCGGGAGACGTAGCTTTTTCCAAAACAACGAATTTCCTTCCGTGTTTTCCGGGAAAGGAGCGGCCGCCACTCCCGGGGGCCCTGAACGCCGGATCTTTCCCCTCGCGGTTGGGGCAACTTGGAGTTCAAGCCTGGCCGCCGCCGAAGGATTCTAAATGCCCGGCGTCCAGACAGACCCAGACCGCCGTCTACGCCTCCCGGCGGCAGATCCCGGAGCCCGCGGCGGCCCCATTCTTATTGAAATCCCACTAAACAGATTCCGACTCTGGCTTGGGGCTGGGGGTAGACTTCCAGACCCGGCGCTCTCCCCCACCCGCACCCCAGCCATACAGGATAAAGGGCCGCGGGGCGCGGCGCGCGGGGGCGCACGCAGGAGCGAGCCGGGTTAAGCCGCGCAAAGCCGGCGCACGGGACCAGTCGGCAGGTGCAGCCCCGGCTCCGCTGCCCGGCTTGGGCGCCTCCACCGCCGTGGCCCAGAGGTGGGGGCGGCCGAGACAAAGACCCCAGCTCGGGGGCCGGGAGGTGGGGCGCTTTGCGAGGCACTGGGAATAACCGGGGCTCGCGGCCTATGCGTAACTGCATCCGAGAAATGGGAAAGCGGGAGGCCAGACGCGGGCCTGCTGTCCTCAACTCCGCAAATACTCCCTCAGGTTTAGGCCCCTATGACCTGTGGTTCGAGTAGCTGGTAGGACCAGGGCGAACCCCGGAGGCCACATGTCAGGGGCCACTGGGCTAGGCGGACCGCGTTTAGGGGGCCGGGTGGGCCAAACCTGGGGGCTAGAAGGTCCCTGGCCAGGCGGAGATGGGGGGGGACTTACCGAGCGAGGTGCGGCGGGCGGCGCCCCCGGGTGGACGGGGCCGGAGAGGAGCGGGGCGCACAGCGCGGTGCGTGGCTAGGTGGGCCCACAGGAGCCCGGCGCGGGCTGGCGGCGTTCACCAGCACGGCCCGGGCGGCGCGCCGACTGGCCGCATGGTGCGCGGCGGGCCGCTTTTGTTCGCCCGGTGGCCGACGGGGGCCGGCTGGGGTGGGGGCAAAGGCAGCCAGGAGATAGAGGCTTGAGCGGCGAGCCCGGGCGGCGCTGGCCTTGTTACCTCCCTCTCGCTCCCGCTGCCTCTCCCTCCCCTCCCCCGGCCGCCGCGGCCGCTGCTTTTTATTTCGACAGCACTTTGAGGGGGCGGGAGCGCCGCAGGGGGGCAGGAGGGTGCCCAGAGCTCTGCGCCCCGTTTCCCTGGTCCAGCCTCCGTGCGGCAGGCCGAGGGCCGCTAGGACCTCAAGGCGCAACACCCTACTCGCCCACACTCCAGACTACTCCCGCCCTCGCGGAGGCGCATAAATGAGCACCCCTGCTCTCGAGGATGTATGTTCAGAAAGTCTGCTACGGCTCTTTTTGGAGACTCTCTCCGGGGACCCTCACGAATCGTGGCCACAAGCGCTCGCACACGTACACAACCGCCTGCTCCTCCTTCTCCGTCCTTTCAGTAGTGCTCACGCGCACACACATCTGTGCACACGCTTTAGCGTCCACAGCTGTGGCTGCGTGGACATCCTCAGCCGGGAGATGTGGGTCACACCGGCACACGTGCACACACCCAAATGTAGCTTGAGAATTTGGCACGCGCGGCATGCACACGCTCACACACACACACACACACACACACACGTCCCTCACTTCCAGGCTGATTCCGCTAAATGTAGACACATAGCCTCTTCCTTCACCACCTATACCCCCACCCGAATTCCCCAACTCCAGAGCAGATCAGGGCATCTCAGGAGTGCGGTGTGAGGCGTCTTCCTGGCCCATCCTCAAGGAACCCTCTCACAGGAGGGAGCTAGGGAGTAGAGGGCTTGTCTGTGGAAGGGGGGTGTGGGAGTCTTCACAGCAAGAATGCTTTTGGGTTTGTGAGCTAGGGGAATCCTTGAGCTTCCAAAGTCCTTACCTCAGAATTCAACTCCACAGTGCAGGGGTGGGGGGCTGGTCCCATTCCAGCTTTCCTGGGGGAGTGAAAGTGGCCTGGGGATCTTGGGCCCAAAGAGAAAGTGCTTTTCTTTGGAAGGACTGGGAAGTCCCTGGTCCTGGGAAAACTAGTGTGTGTCCCAGAGATGAGTGTCCAGCCCCCCATCTCTGTGGGCATCTTCTATCTGTGGGTTTTTCTTTGAAGCTGATAGTGACTGTGTTGCATGCGTATTTGCTGTGTACACGCAGGAGATATCTGTCCTGAGTGCCCCTGCATGTGCATTTGTGAGCACATGGGAAGTCTGCAAAACCATTTCTTCTTGTGCGTCCCTAAGAGTTTGTATATTGAGAGTCTGTGTTTTGTGGGTCCCTGAGAGTTTGTGTATTATGTATGGCTGTTTCAGAGCATGACCCCCAAAGTGCATGTGGGAGAGTGTCTCTGTGGAACTGGATCTGTGTCCCTGTGGCTGTGTATCTGTGCGATCATTGTGTCCATGAATCATTTGATGGGGTGTGAGTATTTCCAAGTGTTTATTTATAAATTGGCGTGTGTCCCTATGTGGGTCAGTAGCAGCGTGTGTCTGGGATCCTGTGTCTATGAATTGGGGTGTGTGTGCATGTGTGTGTGTCTGTCTTTACCAGCACGGGGTGTTGGGTGTGTATCATTGTATCTTTGAACTGATTATGGGAAGGTGGACAGTGTAGAGTGTAGCCAAGTGTGTCTGCGTATCTGTGTGTAGATCTGTGTATGAACTGATATGTGCTGGGGTGGGTGTTTGTGTCTGTTTACCTAGGGTATGGGCATCTGTGTATATGAATGTATCTTTGAACTATGTGTGTATCTCTACTCGGTATTACCCTGTGTCTGTTGTCTGGGGAGGAGTGTGTCCCTGGGTGACACACAGTATGTGTGTCTTCCCAGATCACCCACCATCCCTAACTGGCAGGGCAGGCGGCCAGTGGAGCTCCGGGGTGCCATTTGCGAGGGCACTTTCTGTCTGTCTGTGGGAGGGGGAGATGAGCTGATAAGCTTATCTGCCGACGCCAGCGCCATGCTGAATAACTGCTCTAATGAGCTGGCCTCGCTGGGACCACCCGCTCCCAAGGCCCCCAGCCTCACTGGGGAGGGGCACAGGGGAGCCAGTGCTGGGGCACAAGAGCAAATCCCCATGAACCCAGCAGGGCCTACATGTCTACTGTGCCTTTTCTAGTTCTGTCTTGTTTCTTCAGAGGGGGGATTCCAGGTCTTACACCCCCCACCCCACCTGCCATCTCTCTGCTGGGCTGGGCTGGGCTGGCCAGAGCCGGCTGGAGCCTCCCAGCCTCTGGTCTGCAGTCAGGAACACAGCCTTAAGAGGGGAAGGGGTGTGAGGCCCATGGATGCGGGCCCTCTAGGGTGGGGGTAGATTGAGAGGCATGGAGGCCCAGGAATGGCAAGACCCAGAGAGACAGGGAATGGGGGATGAGACAGGGAGACCCAAGAACAGATTTTTAAAACCAACTGCCATAGAGGGACAGAGACACCAGTAGGGGATGGAGGGGTGGGTTGGGGACATGCAGGAACAGACAAAAACAAACAACTAAAAAGTGGCAGCAAGAGTCAGAGAGAAGGGAACAAAAGCAGTGAGAGTGTTCATTAGAGAGAGACACGGACAGAGGGACAAGGGAGAGATACAGAGAGGAGAGAAAGAGCAAAACAAAACAAAAATAGAGAGACGAGAAGACAGAAGGGAACCCGGACAGGCTCTGAGAGCAGTGGGAGAAGAGGGAGAGAAGGAAGGGCCCCAAATAGAACGTGAGAAAAGTGGGGACGCGGAAGGCAGCCTGGGCAGGATGGACAGATTGATGGAGGGACCGCGGCAATGTCGAGCCCCGCGCCCGACGCGAGCGCCGGAGGCCGATCGCCAGGCTGCGGGCCCGGAAGGCGTGAGCGCAGAGCCCGCGGACCGGGCGGGGCACCGAGGCACGGGCGGCGGCGGCGGGCAGGGGGGTCTGCGCGGGGCTGCGCCGCTGTCCGGGGTAATTTTTCATCTCGGCCGGCTAATCTTTGTTCCCGGCGAAGATAATGAATAGCCAATCGTTATCTGCCCGGCTCCCGGAGGCTGCCGGAGAATGGGGTTGTACAGGGCTGGGAATTGTTTCCAAAGTGCCGCGGAATAAATGGTGTTCCTTATCTCTGCCTTCCAGATTATCGGAGCCCTTTCAGAGCGCGCACAACAAATGCGCCCGCCATCGAATGCATCATTTACCACCGCAGATCCGCGCGCTGATGGGCAGGCAGATAGCCGTCCGCGGGGGGCACGCTGGGCGCCCTGTGCCCGCGCCGCCTGCCTGCCTGCCTGCCTGCCTGCCGGGGGCACCCGCGTGTGCGCCCCCGGGTGTGCCCAGCATGTTTGGATGGACATTCGCGCGTGCCAGTGGATGGGCACTAACAAGAAAGGGTATTGGTGTGCATGCAGGCATGTCCAAGAAGTGGACTACAAGAAAGTGCAGATGTGCAAGCCCCACACACATGCGTGGTGGGCGCGTGTGCCCTGAGTGCCTGGGGATGGCCCAGCCAAGATTGTTTGAGGGTGCGCAGAGAAAGGGGTGTTGCACGTGAGTGTGTAGGCATGCATGTTACTCAGGGTGGGTAGACACGTGTGTGAAAGAGTGGGTATGCGAATCCATGTGTACAGGAGTGGTGACGGAGCGTATTGTGAGTGCCTCGATGTATCTGTCCTCGAGGAGGCTGTTTAGGAGTGCACACAGGTGGTGGTGTCATCTGCCACCAGGACGCGTGTCTATTTGGACATGCGTGTGTTACTCTCCTGAGTGTTGTGTGCCTGCGGGTGTTGCACCCTACTCAGCGCTCTGGGTTCATAACGGGCCTGTCAGCCCATGCATGCACACGTACCTGTGACTGCCAGCACGGAGGGAGTGCGCGAGGCGCCAGTGCTTCCCCCCGCCCCGTGTGCGCGGATCTGCGTGAGGGCCATTGTGCTGCTGTGCATCTATCTGCCTGGGTGTGCCCGGGTGTGTGCCGGAGGGTCCAGGAGGAAGGGCAGTCGTTGGGGCCTGTGGCTGCGCCTGCCAGTGGAGGCTCAGGACGCCCGAGCTGGGGAGCTGGGACCCCTCTCCAGCTCGGGGAAGAGCCAGCCGGCAGGGAGAGAAAGGGGTGTGCGGGTGTGATAGACGCCACAGTAGAAGGAATGGATGTGCTAGTGACCCAGAACGGGGTGTGCGGGTGTGTAAGGGAGCGAGGTCTTCGGAGGAGTTCGGGAGCGCTCAGGGGTCCCGACCCGCCTCAGCAGGCACGCCCTGCCAGAGGCCCCAGAGCCTCCCCGCGCCGGACCTGAGGAAAGAGAGACCCGAGCCCCGCCGCCCGAGGTCCCCGCGCCGTGAATGACACGCGCCGCCGACAAAGGCTGTATTTTTCCAGGCTCGAGCCCCGCCCGCGCGCGCGCGATGGTCCCCATGGCGACGCAGATAGCGCCGCAGCCATTTTCCCTATCTCCCCGGAGTCTATTATACGGCGGGATTAGCTCATCTCCAGGCAGGTCAAACCCAAAGTCACAGAACCTGCGGCGCGGGCCCCGCCCCCCATCCCGGCCGCCCCTCCCCCGCCGGGGGTCCGGTCCCGGCCCCGCGACCCCCGTGTGGCCGCCCTTGAGCAGTCGCAGAGCGCCACCTGGCGGCCGCCGGTGTCCCGCGTGGGGTCCCCGGGAGCCGGCAGCCTGAACCCGAGTCACCAGGCAGAAGAGCTAGGGTAGGGGTCCTTTCCTCCCGGAGGTGGACTCTCCAGAAGCAGGGGCTTTGTTTTGTCACTGCCGTGTCACCAGGGCTGGGCTGACACACACGAGATGCTCCATAAGTGTTTCTTGAAAAGATGGGTGGCGGGAAATTATAGACCTAGCAAACTGTCAAAGGTCACGCAGCTTAGTTGGCACCAAGAAATCATTTTTTAGAATGTAGCCACTGAATTTAGGGTAAAAGCCAAACTCCTCTGGAACCTGTGTGATAGCTTTTGCTGATCACTCAGACCTATTTCCCCCTTTTCTTGATCCAGTCACAGTGGCCGTCCTTCTGTTCTTTGAACAAGCCAGAATATTCCCACCCCAGGGCCTTTGTGTCTGCTGTTCCCTCCACCCAGAGTGTATACTGCCTCTGCTCAAATGTCACCCCTCAGAGAGCAAAACTGAGCCTTCACACTTTTCTTTTAGAGTACGTACTTCGCACAACGTAAACTAGTCTCTGGGCACGTTGCCGGCTCTCCTGCCTCACTGGAATGCTAGGCTCCCTGGGGAAAGGGAGTCTGTCTTGTTCCCCAGCAATAGCCCAGGGGCTGGGATCTCCTCTGACAACTGGTCGCCATCAGGCATAACTTTGGGAATGAGTGAATGGGGAGCAGAGGAGGCCAGAGCAAGTGGGCCAGACTGTGCCCTGCTTTCATGATCATATCGTTAGACCATCCCCCCTACCCTCCCCTGTGGTTTGTTCACCCTGGCCGCAGGATGCCTGGCTCTCCCAACCTGCCCCCTCTGGCAAGTCCAGAGAGGCCTGGGACTTAAGAGAAAGAGCACCACGGAGGCCTGTCTGCAAGGCGCGCCTGCCTTGCTCGTGGGGGCAAAGAACACTTCTTACCCTGTGTTCTCAGGCAGCCCTGGCCTGTCTGGGAAGGCCTGGGCTGCCGGGTGAGACTTCACTCATAATACAAGATAATTATACCCAAGTTGTCACTAGGCGGTGATGATTAATTGCTATGTGTGGGACGTGGACAGTGAAGTAACTAGAAATAGAGATGGCCACAGCCCGACTGGGCTTCCAGGTGGGAGTACAGCCAGCGCATCTCCAGGCCAAGCTTCACCCTGCTCAGGTGGGCTTAAGACAAACCCTGTGAGAGGCTTTGCCCAGGGACTCGGAAAATTAGCTCCCTGTTCTTCCCAGGAGAAGAGCTTGGGTTAATGCAGGCTCTTGGGCCAGGACTCCCCCCAACAGACACACTCACATCCCTTCTGGCTGGGTGGCCTTAGGCAAGTCACTTTCCTACTCTGAGCCTTAGGTCTGCTTCTGCAAACCTCCCTCCAGGGTTATGAGAATTACTCATAAGCATGTATTTAAAACGAGTTTTGTGATCCAGGCTTTGAAAATTGGCAATCCAAGTCTCAGGAACCCATGCGTTAATTGTCGCCAACATTTCAAAGTGGGAGATTTCACATAAAGAACTTCATTTCCAGCTTCTCTTGAAAATTTGGAAGAATGGATACCCTGGGCCCACATTCTTGCATAGTAATGTAAGGCTGGAGTTCCGTATCACCAGCCCCCTGTGCAATTGGGTCTTCACCCACCCACTTCAAGCCCACGGTCAGGGATGTGTCCCCTCATAGAAATACCATGTGCCATGGCTGTGTTGGTTTCGGCCTTCCTTCTCTGTATCCTTTGGTAGAATTTCCAATATCTTGCTCCTTCCAGGTATACTGTAAACCACTTAATAATAAATTAATAAATCCAGTCAACACTTTATTTTTTTTTTAAGATTTTATTTATTCGACAGAGATAGAGACAGCCAGCGAGAGAGGGAACACAAGCAGGGGGAGTGGGAGAGGAAGAAGCAGGCTCATAGCAGAGGAGCCTGATGTGGGGCTCGATCCCACAACGCCGGGATCACGCCCTGAGCCGAAGGCAGACGCTTAACCGCTGTGCCACCCAGGCGCCCCCAACACTTTAAAATAATGCACTTGGCCACACTGTTTTGGACCCTGGGTATACAGTATTGAATAGAACAGCTATGGTACCTTTCCTCAGGGAACAGTCAGACATAACCACACAGATTAATACATCATCCCAAATTGTGACAGGAACTCTGAGGGGCAAAGAACATATATTTACAGATATTCAATCCAAGCACGTTTGCAGAGACCTACTCTGGGTCAGGTCCTGTGCTGAGAGGGGAGGGCATGGAAGGAAACCCGATATGGTCACTGCATGCAGACCACTCACAGGGTGGGGAAGGTGCAGACACTCTAAGAGATTCTGTTAATTCCGGCCTGTGAAAACTGGAAACACAGGGTGCTTGGGGGAGAGGCACTTATCCTAGTCTGAGAGCATACTATATAAAGAGTGCCTACAAATCAATAAGACAAAAATATAAGAAAAAAAACAGGCAAAGGGTGTGAACAGAAAATTTACAGAAAAGGAACTAGAAATGGCTCTTAGAGTGATGAAAACATGCTCAGTCTCACTCAGAGAAATGAAAATTTAAGACACATTGAAAGATTTAGGAAGAGAGGAAATGTTCTAAATTAGATTGTGGTGATGGTTGCAACTCTATAAATTTCCTAAAATTTATGAAATGTACATTTAAAATGAATAAACTTGATGGTGTGTAAATCATACCATGTAACGCTGTTTGAAAATAAATCCTGAAACACTTTGAGATACCATTTTATATCTATCAGTATTAGCCATACCAAAACATTTGATTATATACTATGTTCCTACGGGGATGGGGAGACAGGCTGGTGGGAGTGCCAACAAATAGACTCTTGGGGGTGGGATAGGCAATGTGACACTATCATATTTATAAACGCATTTATGCTTTGAACCAGTAATTCCATTTATGGGGTATAGATATGTCCTTGCACTTGTGAAATTTGTAAGGAACGTCACTGTAGCCTTGGACCTTGTGGCAAATGATTGGAAATGAAAGATGCTCATGTAGGAGAGACGGTAAAAGTATTGTCATGTAACCAAAAAGTAGACCGGTATGCCGCTATCATGAAAGAAAATGAAGAAAGAGAAAGAGAGAGGGAAGAAGGGAGGGAGGGAGGAAGGAAGGAGGGAGGGAGGGAGGAAGGAAGGAACTCTTTGTGTAAGGATATTGAATGATCCCCAAATAAGTTTAGTAGACAAAAAAAAGTGCACACAGGAGTAAATGTGGTATGCTACCATTTTATTAAAAACGGGAATAGGAGAGAAGGTATTTGTGTACACATTTATAGACTTTCTCTGGATGGAAAACAAAAGAAACCATTAACAATTGTTGGCACGCACAAAAGGACGGAGGTGTGGGCGGCTGGGGCTAGGGATCAGAGAAGACTTTTCACTGTGTAAGCTTCAGCTCCCGTTGGAAGTCTACAGATGGATAGAGATACAGAGACTGAGATAGAGATAGATACAGTTACACATACTCACATGTATATCCCTGTATATCCCGTACAAAAAACCAAAATGAAAAAAATTATTGAAAAAATTAAAAGGGAGAAGAACAGAGCTTTGCCAAGAAAAGTCGGGACAGGAATGTTCCACTGCCGACTAGAATGTAGAGAAAAAAGAATTCTCCTGCCCTCTTGGCCGAAATGTAAACTGGTGTAAGTATTCTGCCGGGTAATTTGGTTGCACCTAGAAAGTTGAAGATAGAAATGCCGCAAGACCTGGCAAGTCCTTTTCTAGGCATATGAGAGATCTCACACATGAACAAAAGAGATGTAAGGCAAAGATATTGATGGGGCATTATTTGTAAAAAAAAAAATAAAATAAATTAAAAAAGAAAAAAAGAAAAAGAAAGAAAAAGATTTAAAAGAAACTTTGAATGCAAGCTAATGGCCCATCTTGAGGGTACTGGATAAATAAACAAACAGTGGGCAGTTCTTCGAATGGAATGCCGTGGAGCAGTCACACTGTGTGGACAGGTGCAAAGCACGTCATGCTTTAGTCAAAGAAAGAACTGGCAGAATTTTTTTTTTAAAGATTTTATTTATTTGACAGAGAGAGAGAGACAGCCAGCGAGAGAGGGAACACAAGAAGGGGGAGTGGGAGAGGAAGAAGCAGGCTCTTAGTGGAGGAGCCTGATGTGGGGCTCGATCCCAGAACGCCGGGATCATGCCCTGAGCTGAAGGCAGACGCTTAACGACTGCGCCACCCAGGCGCCCCAGAACTGGCAGAATTTTAAACACGAAACAGTACTGTATATTGTTTATGGAAATGAAGCATGTGAAGTGAAAGTATAGAAACATAAATGGAATTAAATCTTCTGGAAGATTGAAAAATAAGATCTGGAAGGGACAAGCCATGCCATGTTCCTGGGTGGGAAAACGTAATGCCACAGAATGCCATTTCCGCCAGTTTCTGTATCGATTCAATGTAATTCAAATTAAAATAGGATTAGGGTGATTTTTTTTTTAAACTGGATAAAATGGACCTCAAAGATTGCATGGCAAAATAAATGCCCAAGAATAAAACCAAGGAAAATTGGAAAAAAGAATAACATGGGGTTTTCACCTTACCGAAAGTAAGAACATACTGTAAAGCTGCTATAATCAAATCAACATGGTGTTGGCATAAGAATAGACAATGGGGAAGAAGAGAAAACCCAGAAATAGATTTCAGGATAAGGAAGAATGTAATACTTGACAAAGGTAGTATTTCAAGTCAGTGGGGGGAAGGGGAGATTGTGAAATACTTGTGCTGGCACGAGTGACTATCTATCTGGAAGAAAATAAAATTGGACCCCTCTTGTATCCAAATAAATTCCAGATGGATTACCAATTTTAGTGTGAAAAATAAATGACTTGCAAAGAAACTCCCAGAGGCGACACTTGAGATCTAGCTGGGGGAGCAGAGGGTGAAAGGGCTCAGCGAGTTCTGGAAAAAGCAGCCGCTCAAGATGGCCCGGGGTGGAAGGGGGAGGCCCAGATGTATGGGAAGCCTCCCCAAATCCTGGTCACATCCGTTACCGTCTTCAGAATTGTTTGCCGCATCTCTTTTCCCCTGTGCTATTTCGTTAATCTTTTTACTTTATTTTTTTTTAAAGATTGTATTTATTTGAGAGAGCGAGAGAGCACAGGAGGGGAGTTGGGGGGGAGGGGCAGAAGGAGAAGCAGACTCCCCACTGAGCAGGGAGCCCAATGCTGGGCTCCATCCCTAGACTCCAGGATCATGAACCCAGCCAAAGGCAGACACTTAACCAACTGAGCCACCAGGCGCCCCGATCTTTTTACTTTAAATCAATTCCTGTCTTTATAAAGCAATTGTTTCTAAAAAGTAAATTTGTATTACTGCCAAAATCATGGGTTCAGTGGGTTAGTTATATATTTTTTGAATCACGTGGAAATACATAGGTTGATTATTAAGATGGAAAAAAAAAAGGTCTGGAATTACCCTGGTAGGATGGGTTAAACTGGCATTTTGGAAATCACTCTGCCACGTTGTGGGCAGGAGGGACTGACTGGAGGGGGTAAGATGGGGAAAGAGCGAGCGGGGAAGTGGTCCCTAGAAGATAGTGAGGTATAAGCCAGGGTCGACCACGCCCTCCCTTCTCCGGCTCCCACACCCACTTTCAGTGTGTCATTCCCAAATCTGACCACCTCCTGGCATCAACACAGCTGCTGCCCTGCCATCATTTCACCTGGATTACGGGACTATCTTCCTCAGTGGAAGTCTCCCAGTTCCCCTGTCCATTCAGAACACAGCAGCCGGAGGGATCCCATGAAAACGTAAGTCAGACCCTGTCCCTGGTCCACCCCACACCCTCTCAGGGCTCCTGCCTCACTCAGAGGAACCCATGCCATCTGTTCCCTCTTTGTCTCTCTCATCTCCTTCCCTTTGCTTGCTGAACTCCAGCCCAACTGGCTTCCTTGCTGTTTCTCAAACGTATCTGGCACCCCAGGACATTTGCACTTGTTGCCTGTACCTAGATATCCACATGGCTTCTTCCCTTCCTTCGGGTCTCTGCCCACATGCTGCCTTCCCCAAGAGGCCTTTCTGGTGAAGGCCATGCCAGCTGTGGGTGACAGCCACAGCTGTCCTAGAGGCCCTGCAAACTCCGTGCAGCATCTGGGCAGAGCCTGGGGTTAGGGCCAAGCCTCCCCCAGATGCCTAAGCCTTTTCGCCTGAAGCCAGATGTATCCCCGGGCTTATGAGCCAACAATATAGCCCCTCTCATTTTTTTCCGTTAGCCAGTCTGAGGTGGGTTTTTTGTCTCTCATAACTAAAGAGTCCTAGTAATCCCAGTTGTGAGAGATGAAAGATGACTACAGAACAGATTCTCTGCTACTGAGAGAGACGCTCCCTTCCCTTGAGTCTGGGTGGTCTCTGTGACCACTTGACAAGAGAAGAGGATGGAAGGGACACTACGTTTCCAGGTCCAGGGCTTTGATTATTAGCTTCCACCCCCTGTCTCTTGAAACCCTCTCCATGGGAGTCCTGAGCTGCCATGTAGAAAGTCCAGCTACCCTGAGGTCACCAGGCCACAAAGAAGCCGGAGCCAGCCAGGTGGACAGACCGCATGCGACAACGAGTCACCCGGTGTTTGAGCCATCCCGGCTGAAGCTGCAGATGTCGTTGGGCAGATAAGGGCTCTGCCTGCTGCAGCCTGTCCGAATTCCTGACCCACGGTTTTGTGGGATACAGTAATAAGGAGCTATTTTAAGCCACTAAGTTTCAGGGTAGTTTTTTTGTTTTTGTTTCTGTTTTGTTTTGTTTTTTATGCAGCAATAGATAAATGGAACAATAGTTATCTGCAAAGGGCCACATACACTTACTGGGTTGAAAAGGGAGGCAGAGAGGCGAGGCTGCTGACACGCATCGCATTGGCTCGTTTCCTTGGGAATCCTTACACGCGTCGGGACGTGTCCCAGGCGCCCAGCAGAAAGAGTCCTGGCAGCAGGTGGCAATACTAAGAAAGAGATGCTGGTCATGGGCACGGTGCTCCGCGGCACCGAAGGATACTGAAATGTCCACAACGAAAGTAACAACACAGCTGAAAGCAGCCCCATCCAACAATCCTCAGGGAAGGGAGGAGAAAGGAGAAAGGAATCGTGTTATAGTCACACAGTGGAGTCTAACGGCCGTGAACACGGAGGACGACACCATCATCAATGAGCCTCACCAATGACGCTGTGAGAGAGAAGGAAGTCACGGAAGAGCACGCGTGTAGACGCAGGTAAGCAGTGTTTGAAAACGGGAAAGCACTTTCGGACAGTCTAGGCTTTTGTACAAATGTTTGTGAGCGGGACTGTGAATATAAAACTGGGAAACGCGGCCTTTGCAGATGACCTACGGGATCTTCCAAGAGTGGTGTTTTCGACGCCTGGGCAGGTCGCAGCAGGTGCACGGGTCCCGCGCCCGCATGTCGCGGTCAGCTTCTGCGAGGCGTGGAGGATGTCCCAGCACCCGGTCTGACACCAGGCTCCCTAAATGGTAGCTGTTATTACTGCCATTAGTAGATGCCCCTCATCTTATAGGTGGACAGAGCTGTGGGGAGGGCAGCAGGCTGCACAGAGGCTGGCCGCTCGTGGGTAACAAAGCTGGGAGTGATCCAGGCCTTCTGGCTCTTTCCACCCCTCAAAGTTGCAACTGAATAGTCTATGCGTTTCAAGTTGGCCCAGGCCTTCTGGGGATAATTGTCCTCTCAGACAAGAGAGAAACATGAGGAGGATTGTTCCCTTCTCCCTGTCATGGCTGCATTGGGTCCCCCCTAAATTCATATATTGGGGTCTTAACTCCCAGGGACTCAGGTGTTCTGTATTTGGAGACAGGGCCTTTGAAGAGGTGATTGAGGTGAACTGAGGTCATGCAAGTGCTCCCTAATCCATTCTGATGGTGTCCTTGTAACAAGAAGAGATTAGGACCCAGACACGCACAGAGGGACAGCAACGTGAGGACACAGGGAGAAGGTGGCCATATGCATGGAGAGAGGCCTCCACGACACCAGCCCTGCCGACCCCTTGATATCGGACTTAGGGCCTCCAGAACAGGGAGAAAGTAAATGCCTGTTGGTTAAGCTGCCGGTCTGTGGTACCTGTTACAGCGGCCCTAGAAAACAAATGCACGCTCTTTGAACAAACTCCCGTGAGGACAGGCCATGTGGGCATGTGGCAGCTGCCTGGGGGACACATGCTGAGGATGCTGAGCAGAAAGACAGGAAGAGCCTGGGTCCCCAAACACATCACAAAGCCGCTGTGCCGTGCCCAGAACTCCCACCTCACACTCCTTGCTCTCAGAGGACACTGAAGGTCTGTGTTGCCCAAGCCTCTGCTGGTTGCCTTAAAAGCCTCCTGAGCAGCCCAGATCCCTACCGCCGTGGTGCCCAGTGCGGAGCCGTGGAACCCCTTTCCACTGAGGCTCTCGCTCTTCTCGGAGATTACTCTCCTGGGGAAGTCAAGGACACCGAGCTGAATTCAAATATCATCTCCTGGACAAAAGGAACCCAGCAACATAGGATCCTCCATTGGATCTTAGACCAGGACAGAAATAGCTATAAAGATATTCCTTACAAACTGAGGGCTTCAGAGGGGAGGGGGTGGAGGAATGGGATAGGCCGGTGATGGGTAGTAAGGAGGGCACGTATTGCATGATGCACTGGGTGTTATACGCAAGTAATGAATCATGGAACTTACGTCAAAAACCAGGGATGTACTGTATGGTGACTAACATAATATAATAAAAAAATATTATTATAAGAAAAAAAAGATATTCCCGAAACAACTGAAGACATTGGAGTACGGTTGTGAGGTTAGAGAATAGTCTTGTCCTGTATCATATTGTCCTGATTTTGATAAGAATACTGCATTTATGTTAAGAGAGTATCCTTGGTCTTAGAAAACACACATTGAAAATAATAGGACAGGGGCATCAGGTGTCCAACATACTCTCAAATCGTTCAGAAAAAATCCACATATGTCTATGTACATGTTCATACAGAATGACGAATGATAAAGGGGCAAGATGTAAACAATTGGTAAATCTGGGTAAAGATATGGGAAATTATATTAAAGTTAAGAGTTATCCAACATGAAAAAAATCTCTTCTATAGACATGGCTCCCCAATCTTCCCCCCTCCAGCATAGCCTCTCCCTACATATGGGATATCCTGGGCCCATGCCTCTGGTTCTTATCTGGTCCACTTAGCATCCAACACTCAAAGACCACAGATTTCCACAGATGTATATCCTTAAGCCACACTTTAGGTGTTCACCTGATTGTATATCTTTAAGAAAAAAGGGAATTCGTTGATTTCGCAGAACTGAAAATTCCAGGGTGGAATGCTTCGGGTGGCTTGAATCAGGACACAGATGACATCCTTACTTCTACATGGTCTCCTCTTGCTTCCACAGTGGGTCCCTTCCCAGACAGGCTCCATCCTCATGGCTGCAAGATGGCTGCAGCAGCTCCAGCCCCTTCATCTTTTCATGTCCAAACCCAGTGGGGAGAACATGGGATCTCTTTCCAGAAGCTTCTGAAAATTCTCATTAGCTTTAGTTCAGTCATGTGCTCATTCCTGAAAGGGACCTCTGTGGCCAGGAGGACACAGTGGCCAGACTGACCAGGCCTGAGCCAGGAACCCACCCTCAGCAACTGACTGGTGGCCTGGCAGTGACCCTAGAGGAAGATCAAGATATGGCTTCAGCAGAACAGGAATGGATGTTGGGTGGGAAAAAACACAGAAGCCCACTCAGCTCACATCTTGATGATCAGCATCCATAAATATCCTTCACTCCATGCTCATTCCTGAGGGAGAAGTGTAGTAGGCAGAATAACGGCCCCTAAAGATGCCCACCTTAATCTCTGGAAACTGAAGTTGTCCCTCACCTAGCTAACAGGGCTTTGCAGTTGCAGCTAAAGTTACTAATCCATTGATCTCAAAGTAGGGAAATGATCCTAGCTTATCCTGGTGGGCTCAGTGTAATCACATGAGCCCTTAAAGGGAGAGAGCATTCCCAGCAGGTGGCTGAAGAAGAAAGCCGAAGAGGAAGTTAGAGTGGGGTAGGCAAGGGGAAGAGAGCTGCAAACCACATGGAGGGTTCGAAGCATGACTACAAAGACATACTGGCAAAGAACTGGAGACCCCGGTCTTAGAACAAATAACTGTATTCTGCTAACAACCTCAGCAAGCAAGGGTCTCTTCCTCCAGAGCCTCGGGAAAGAGTCCGGTCTGCTGACACCTTGATCGGCTCTGGGAGACCCTGAGCAAAAAACCCAGGGAAGGCATGCTCTGCCTGGACCTTTGACTCACAGAAACTGTGAGACACTGAAAGGAGGCTGTTTTAAGCCTCTTGGCTTGTGGTAAATTGTGATACCAGCAATGGAAAGGTATACTGGAGGCAACACACTGTCTCTTCCGGTCATACATCCAGCCCCAAGACGAGGATTCCAGTGACCCCGGGTTGAGATCTTAACTCTCCCACCACCCCCACATGACTTGTGCAGAGAGGAAAGGAGAAGTATGATACCAACTCCTGCATGGGAAAGGGGAGAGTGCATGACCACCACAGTGGGCACTCGCTCATAGCACAACTCAGAATCCTGGAAACTGTTAGACGCAGAGTTGCCATATGACCCAGCAATGCAACTCCAAGGTATGTCCAGAGGCACTTGGAAACATGTCTCCACACTGACACTGGTGCACCAACGTTCAAAGCAGCATTGTTCATGATGGCCAAAAGGTAGAAACAACCCAAATACCAATCAACTGGTGAACAGATTAACAAACTAGTCTATCCCTAACAAAGGAATATTATTTGGCTGTGAAAAGGAATGAAATACTTGATTCATACTACGACATGGAAAAGCAGATTACCAGTAAATGGGTATACCAGGGTTTTTAGTATATTTACAGAGTTAAGCAGCCATGATCACAATCTAAGTTGAGAAGATTTTAGTAACTCCCGCAAAGAAACGCATTAGCAGTCACTCTCCATCTCTCCCTACCCCCAGCCCTAGCAACCATGAATCTACTTTCTGTCTCTATTATGAACATTTCATATAAATGCAATCATACATTCTGTGGTCTTTTGTGACTGGCACCTATCACTGGGCATGAGGTTGGCAAGGTTTAGCGTGCATCACGACCCCTTTGCCAGCTTCCTGGGCAGTCAGTTCAGTTGCCCCCGTTCTGCTCCCTGAGAGGTGTTTCCTGCCCATCCTTCTCTGTGGCCGTGTCTGAGATGGGCGTTGGGGCTCTCATCTCTTTCGTAGCCAATTCCTGATGGTGTAGATTCCAGATGTTAGAGATTGCTTAGACTCCGTGATCATATCACACAGCCTTGTGTTGTTTGTTTTTGTTTGTTTGTTTTTTGCCAGACTTGGAGTTTTTTCTGGTAGCGCATCCCCATCAAAAACATATCAGGTTTCCCCCTCTTTATTTCTTCACAAAAACATATCGTAAAGGATGTCAGGCACACAAAACATTAAGCAGAAAAATAATAAAAATGTACCCAATCAGGATCAAGCATTAAAACACCACCAATGTAGTTGAAATACAGGAATTCACTACATACTTGAAGAAAAAGTACAGCTTTTTTTGTAATTTTGTGGTAGGGAGAGATTCTCTAAGCATTGCACAGAAAGCAGGAAATATAAAGAAAAGGATTGATTCATTGCACTACATAAAAATTTCCAACTTCTATATAGTGAAAGATACTACACACAAACTTAGAGGACATAGACTGAGACAATAGACTGAGAGAAGGTATTGTAATGCTTATAATGAAGCAACAGTCGATATCTATAATATGCAAAGTGTTCCTAAAAATCAATAAGGAAAAGACAAACAACCTCATAGAAAAATAGGCAATTCGCACAAGAAGAAATATGACGGTCAATAAACATATGAAAGGAAAGCATGCCCTCATTTATAATCAAATAAATGACAATTTAAAAACAACAATGAGGTATCATTGTTCATTTAGCAGATGGGCCGCACACAAAAAATTATAAAAGTAACAAGTGTGAGAACATCCATCCATAGAAAGCCTATCAGAAAGCAAGCACTCTCCTCTACTATTGGTGGGAATATAAACTGATGCTACTTTTAGCAAGAGCAGTTAGCTAGGATCTATCTAAATTTAAAGTGTGCTTACCCACAATCACACACTTAGTAATATTTTATGCAGAAATAGTAGCACATGAGAAAATACACGTGCAAACATTGTTAGCAAAAGTTAACGATGTGCTGATAGGGAACATTGACCACTGTTTATTTCAAGTGGAGAAAAACAAGTTATAGAATAATAGAAATAATCCCGTTACTATTTTGAGAACCCTATGTGATAATGTGAGCATGTATTCCTTAGGGCTGTCTATGAGCAGCATTGTTTGAATTCTAATAACAGACACATTTCTTTCATAATCCAAAAAAACAATAAGGGCCCTTAACAACCTAATAGAGAATGTGTAATAAGCATGTGATTTAAAAATAATAAGGCAACGTTTATTTTATTATTTTTGTTTTGTAGATGGTGCATTTTTTATAATAATTTTTTATTGTATTATAGTCACCATACAGTGCATTAGATGGTGCCTTTTGTGTCCTATTTAAGAAATCTTTGCCTAACCCAATGTCACACAAATTTTTCCCCTATGTTTTCTTCTAGACTTTTAAGAGTTTCATCTCTTACGCTTAGATCTATGATCCCTTTGAGTTAATTTTCCTATAAAGATTTTCAATTGTTTAAGCACTAAAACTATGTCACTATATGTTTAAAAAACAGCATTTTTCCCCACTGAATTACTTTGGTACCTTTGTAAAAAAAAAAAAAATCATTTGACCATGTAAGTGTAAATGTATTTTGGGACTCTTTCATTGACCATTTCATTGGTTTATCCCTACATCAGTATCACACTGTCTTGATTACTATAACTTTATAGAAAGTCTTGAAATCAGATTGTGCAAATCTTCTGACCCTGTTCCTCTTCTTCCAGATTATTTTGGTTCTTCTAGGTTCTTTGCATTTCCATATAATTTTTAAAGATTTTTATTTATTTATTTGTCAGAGAGAGAGAGAGAGAGAGAGACAGCACAAGAGGGGGAGGGGCAGGCAGAGGAAAAAGCAGGCTCCCCGCTGAGCACAGAGCATGATGTTGGACTACATCTCACGACCCTGAGATCATGACCTGAGCTGAAGTCAAGAGTCAGACGCTTACCCAACTGAGCCACTCAGGCACCCTCAATTTATCTCGTAATAAAGCCTGGATTTTATTGGAACTGTAATCATAGTATAGATCATTTTGAGGATAATTGTCACCTTGATAATATGGGGTCTTCTGACTCATGAATAAGGTATATATCTCCATTTGGCTAGATCTGCTCTAACTTCCCTGTGAAAGATTTTGTAGTTTTTTGTTTTGTTTTGTTTTAAGACTTTATTTATTTACTTGAGAGAGAGCATGAGTGGGGTGAGGGGCAGAGGAAGAAGCAGGCTGTTCGTGAGCAGGGAGCCCAATGCAGGGCTCCATTCCCGGACTCCAGGATCATGACCTGAGCCAAAGGCAGACGTTTAAAAGATTGAGGCACCCAGGTGCCCCTAAGACTTTGTAGTTTTGAGTGGACACATCTTACACTTATTCCTACATATTTTATTTCTAATGATATTGTAAATTATTTTTTAAATTCCATTTCCTACTTTTTCATTAATAGTATATAGAAATATGTGGAGGGGCGCCTCGGTGACTTAGTCAGTTAAGCGTCCACCTCTTGATCTCAGCTCAGGTCTTGATCTCAGAGTTGTGAGTTCAAGCCCCACATTGGTGTCCATACTGGGCATGGGGCTCACAAAAAAAAAAAGAAAAGAAAAGAAATATGTGGATTTTTGTATATTGATTTTTATCCTGAAAACTTGCTTTCATTCACTTGTTAGTTCTAGTAGCTTTTTAAAAAATTATTATTCCTTAGGGTTTTCTGTGTACACAATCATGCTTTTGCACATAAAGACAGTTTCACACCTTTCTTTTCTATCTGTGTGCCGTTTACTCTTTGTCCTTACCTATTACACTGGCTAGGACCTTCCGTAGAAAGTTGACTACAAGTTGTGATAGCAGACATCTGTGTCTTGTTCTAATCTTAACGTTCAGTGTTTCATGTTTAATTATGATGTTCACTAAGGTTTTTCATGATATCCTTCACCAGGCTGAAGAGGTCCCCTTCCGTTCCAAAGTTGCTGAGAACTTTTGTTGTGAATCAATTTGTGTTAAACTTTGTCAAATGCTTTATTTGTATCTTTCAAAATAATCATATGGTTCCCCCCTCTTATTCTACTAATATAGAAGATTACATGAATTGATATTAGATGTGAAAATCACCTTTGCATTCCTGGGATAAGCCCCACCTGGTAATGATATATTATCCTTTTTATATGTTGCAGTATTCATTTTGTTAAAATTTTGTTAAAAACATCTGCATCTATATTCATGAGGGATTTTGGTCCATGCTTCTCTTTTCTTGAGATGTTTTATATATTTGGGGCATCAGGGTACTACTAGCCTCATAAAATTAGTTAAGACGTGTTCTCCCATCTTCTATTTTTTGAAATTGTTTGTGTAGGATTTGTATTCTTTTTTCCCTAAATGTTTTCTTTGTAAGAAGGTTTTAAATGACAAATTCAGTTTCTTTAGTTTATATAGAGCTATTCCAAATTTCTATTTCTTCTTGGATTAAGTTTTGTAATTTGTTTCTTTCAAAGAAATTGTCCGTTTCATCTAGGTTGTCAAACTTACTAGCACAAACTTGTTCATAATATTTCTTTATACTCCTTTAAGTGTCTATCAGTATCTGTAGTGATGTCTCTTCTTTCATTCCTGATATTGGAAATTTGCATTCTTCCCCTTTTTCTCTTGATCAAGGTAGTCATAGGCTTACCAATTTTATTGATCTTTTCAAAGAACCAGATTTTGGTTTTCATTGATTTATTGTGTTTCTATTTTTCACCTCATCAATTTCTGCTCTTTTTTGTTTCCTTTTTTCAACATTTTGGGTTTAATTTATTCTTTTTCTAATTTCTTAAGATTGGAATTTAGATCAAGCCCCAGACCAGAAAAATATATATATGATAAGGATTTATATTCAGAATTTATTTTTTAAAGAAAACTCCTATGGGGGCGCCTGAGTGGCTCTGTCTGTTAAGCGTCTGCCTTCGGCTCGGGTCATGATCCCAGGGTCCTGCATCAGGCTCCCTGCTCCGTGGGTAGTCTGCTTCTCCCTCTGCCCCTCCCCCTGACTCATTCCTACAACTCAATAATAACAAATTATCTGATTATTTTTAAGTGGACAAACAATTTGAACAGCCACTTCAGAAAATGGTCAATAAGAACAAGACAAGATGCTCAACATCACTTGTCACCAAGGAAAATGCAAATTAGGGCACTTTGAAATATAAAAAATATTTTTGTATAAACATTGAAATTTTATAAAATATGAAAATATTTAGTGGGTATAAAAATATACCCACTAGAAGGAAAAATAAAATTAGATGAAAACAGAGAGGGAGGCAAATCATAAGAGACTCTTAACTGTAGGAAACAAACTGAGGATTGCTGAAGGGGAGGTGGGTGGGGAATAGGATAACTGGGTGATGGGCATTAAGGAGGGCACTTGAAGTAATGAGCACTGGGTGTTGTATGCAACTGATGAATCACTAAATTCTACCTCTGAAACTAATAGTACAGTATATGTTAATTGAATTGAATTTAAATAAAAAATTAAAAATATATCCCCATTAAAATGACTACAGTTAAAGAGACTGACAATACCAAGTGTTAAAGATGATACAGAGCAACTAGAATGTTCACACGTTGCTGGTGGGGATGCAAAATGGTTCGGCCACTTCGGGAAACAGTACAGTAGTATTTTATAAAGCTAACCATAAGCTTAACCATGTTACTCAGCAATCCTACTAGGTATATACACAAGAGAAATAAAAATGTATGTCCACATAAAGACTTTCATGTAAGCGTTCATTATCCATAATAGTCCCAAACTGGAAACAACCCATATGTTCATCATCTGGGAACAGATAAACAAATTGTGGTGTATACATACTATGGAATATCAGCAATAAGAAGAGGGAAATATTAATTCACACAATGACATCAATGAATTTTGTTTTATTTTTTGAAGGTTTTATTTATTTATTTGACAGAGAGAGAAAGACACCAAGAGAGGGAACACAAGCAGGCGGAGTGGGAGAGGGAGAAGCAGGCTTCCTGCTGAGCAGGGAGCCCGATGCGGAGCTTGATCCCAGGACATGACCTGAGTCGAAGGCAGACGCTTAACGACTGAGCCACCCAGGTGCCCTGAATTTCATTTTTTTGACAACTCAGCACATTTATTTGTAAGCAAATTAATCAAATGAATTGTGAACAATTGAATACTATTAGATTTTCTTTTTAAACTCTTACTTACTCAGTGCTTAGAAGAAACCCTTACACTCATTTACTCAGTGCTAAAAAGAAACAAAAGTTACATGGCATTAAATTTTTTACGTTTCAAAAGTAGGCCATTTGGGAAACCATCATCTTTACTAATGCATGAATATTGAAAAACCTACTTATATTTTTCCTCAGTGTTAATCAAGGACATTTATATTTTAAAAACTAGAATGTTTTCCAAACTGTCTTAATAAAGATGCTTAACTGGAGTTGTGCCTATACTTGGATGAAAAGTATTCAGATATATTTTGAACTTCTATGACTATTCAAAAAAGTAATAATAATATAAAATAAGTATACTTAAATTGAAGGTGTTTATCAGTGGAAAATTCTCTGAGTTAAACTGACATAAACGAATTTTTAAAACATGCTACGTATGCAGTGATAGAAAGCAGATCAGTGGTTCCTTGGGTTGGGGAAGTGATGTACTGTGGAGGAACACAAGGATAATGTTTAGGGTGATGGAATTGTTCTTTTTTTTTTTTTTAAAGATTTTATTTATTTATTTGACAGAGATAGAGACAGCCAGAGAGAGAGGGAACACAAGCAGGGGGAGGGGCAGAGGAAGAAGCAGGCTCACAGCAGAGGAGCCTGATGTGGGGCTCGATCCCATAACGCCGGGATCACGCCCTGAGCCGAAGGCAGACGCTTAACCGCTGTGCCACCCAGGCGCCCCTGGAATTGTTCTATATTGGATTATGGTGGACACTACATAACTATTCAATTACCAAAATTCATCAAACAACATATCTAAAATGAAAGAAATTTATTGTATGTAAATATACCTCAATAAAGTTATTTTTAAACTTGAAAAATTTTAAAACCTAATAAGGGAGTTTTCCTTGTTTTTCTTCTTATTCTTTTTTAAAAAATCTTTTTAGTTTACCTTAATGTGAAGTATGTTTTTCTCACTTTCTCCTAGGAGAAAAGTTGGTCAACCAGAGAATCTAAGTATATGCTTTTGTCCTTCAACTGTTGAATGGATAAACACACTGATATAAGCATACAATGGATTATTACTGGGCAATTGTGGTGGGCAGAATAATGGCCCCCACACTGATGTCCACATCCTAATCCCCAGAACCTGTGAATGTGTTACCTTACAGGACAAAATGGGCTTCACAGATGTGATTAAGTTAAGGATCTTGAGATGGGAGGATTATCCTGGATTATCTGGATGTGCCCAGTGTAATCAGAAGAGGGAGACAGGAGGGGTCAGTCAGAGGAGAAAGCTGTGTGATGTTGGAAGCAGTGACTGGAATGAAGATAGAGGAAGAGGTTATGAGCCAAGGAATATAGGTGACTACTAGAAGAAAAGTCCAAGAAGTGGATTCTCCCCTCAGAGCCTCCAGAAGTAACCAGCCTACCAAAACCTTGATTTTAGGACTTATGAACTCCAGGACCAAGATAATAAATTTGTGTTGTGTTAAGCCACTGTGTCAATTTGTTACAGAAGCAATAGGAAACAAATACACAATAAAAAGAAATAAACTACTGATACACACAACAACATGGATGAGTCTCAGTGAGGCTGGAGGCAAGAAGCTAGACCCTTGGTGGGGGTGTGGAGAAATAGGAGCCCTTGGGGTGCCTGGCTGGCCAGTCAGTGGAACATGCAACTTACAATCTCGTGGTTGTGAGTTCAGGCCCCTCGTTGGATATAGAGATCATTTAAAAATAAAATGTATTTTTAAAAAAGAAACAGGGACCCTCATACACTGTCGGAGGGAATGCAAATTGGTGCAGCCGCTGTGAAAAATAGTATGGAGGTTTCTCAAAAAATTAAACACGGAATCACCCTATGACCTAGTAATTCCACTGCTGGGTATTTATCCAAAGAAGACAAAAACACTAATTCAAAAAGATAAATGCACTCCTATGTTTATAGCAACATTATTTACAGCAGCCAAGATATGGAAGCAGCCCAAGCATCCATTGATCAATAAATGGATAAAGAAGATGTGGTAGATATACAGTGGAATATTACTCAGCCTTAAAAAAGAATTAAATCTTGCCATTTGTAACAATGTGGGTGGAGCTAGAGGGTATTATGCTATGTGCAATCAGTCAGTCAGAGAAAGACAAATACCATATGATTTCACTCCTAAGTGGAATTTAAGAACTAATTGAGCAAAAGAGAAAAAATAAGAGAGAGAGGTGCACCAAGAAATAGACCCTTAACCATAGAGAACAATCTGACAGTTACCAGAGTGGACATGCGTGGAGGGATGGATGAAATAGGTGATGGGGATTAAGCACTTGTGATGAGCACAGGCTGTCGTATGTAAGTGTGAAATCACTATATTGTACACCTGAAACTAATATTACTCTGTATGTTAACTAACTGGAAATTAAATAAAAACTTGATAATAATAATAATAAAGAAGCTAGACTCGAAGGTCATATACTGTGTGATTCCATTTATATGACATTCTGGCAAAACTACAGGGACAGAGACAAGATTAGCACACCCCAGTCCAGATCAGCAGGGCCACCCAGTTGCCCTTACTGACTTGTGAGCAATAATAAATGGTTGCCACCTGAGGCCATTAAGTCTTGGGGTGGTTTCTTACCAAGCGGCAGCTAGCTGCTTCAGCAGTGGGGGCTGGGGAGAGGCCTGGGATGAGCTCAGGGGCTCAGCACTGACATTGATCTTGTCCCAGGATTGCAGGAGCAGAGAGGCAACGAGAGTGACTGAGGCTCAGGGTGGGGCCTGGGGACCAGTCTGCTTCTCCTCCCCTTAGCGAAGGCTACTAGAGCCCATCCTACCAGAGTCCCCGGCCTCTGCATACTTGGACAGCATCCCATCTCTGAACCACACCTGTGGTTCCCTGAGCAGTCCCACTTCCTGAGAGCCTGCCTCTCCCGCCATAGACCTTCTCCTGCACCTCAGGCTTCCCTTGTGCCTGGCATACCTGCTGATCCCGGGGGTGGCATGGGCCTGCGCCAGGTTACTGTGTGTTACTTCTTGCTAGCACATAGCTCTGTACAGTGCAGCACCAGAGGACACACATCTCTCAGAAGCCACTATGGCTAGGGGAGCCGCCTCTACCTGTCTAGCCTCCAGGAGGACAGCCTCCCATGAAACAAAGTTAGAAGGCTCCTGATGGGCCAAAGGTTTGCAGGGCTGAGAAGCAGGCAGCTCTGGGGAAGCCGTCAGGCTGAGCCCACAGCAGCTGAGTGTGGGGGTACAATGGGCTCTTCAGCCAGAACTTAAGAGCCGACATTCATTGACTGCTTACTATTCCAGGATGTGACAGTAGGATTGGAGATGCAGTGTTGCTGGCTTTGAAGACGGAGGAAGAGGCCATGAGCCCTGGAATGCAGGCAGCCTCTAGAAGCTGGAAAAGACAAAGAAATGATTCTGCCCCAGAGCCTCCAGAAAAAGCACAACCCCGCTGACACCTGGTTTTAGGTCAATGAGCCTTGTGTTAGATTTCTAACCTACAGAACTACGAGATCATAAGTCTGTGGTGTTTTAAGTCACTGGATTTGTGGCAATCTGTTACAGCAACAACAGAAAAGTCATTTCCCCTCTGTACCCTTCACCCAGCCTCAATGATGACCAACCGACCTCCAGCCTGAACACCCCACCCCGCACACTCTCTCCCCTGGGTTATTTTGAAGCAAATCGCAGACATCACATCGTCTTTATTATCTGGAAATATTTCAATATGTATTTATACAAAGATAAGGGCTTTTAAAGCCTTACCACAATAAAGTTATCACACTTTAAAAAATCAACAGTAATTACTTAATAATATGAAATATCTAGGCACAGGTGTTCCTGATTGTCTCATTAATCTTATTTTACAGTTTATTTGTTTGAACAAGGACCCAGATAAGATCTGTATATTGCAGTGGATTGATACATTTTTCAGATTTCTTTTAACCTCTGATGCTCCCCTTTCCTGCCTTCTAATTTACCTGTTGCATTTTGCTAATTTGCATCCCTGCTGGTGTCTTTTACCATGTTCATCTCTCTATTCCCTGTTAGATACTGATGAGATTCAGGTTTGATTTTGGGGGGCAAATTCTTTCATAGATGGTGATATCTACTTCCTTCAGGGACACGTAACTTCTGGTTGTCTCTTCTTTTGTGATGTTAGTAGCCACTGATGGTAGCTGCCCAGATGTTTTTCTTCATTACTGATTACACACTGATGGATGGTATTCTAATTCTATCATTGATTCATCATTCATGAGCTGACATACTTCTCTCAAGACACACTTTGATTCATCAACCATTTGAAGGCCCTGAGGGGCAGTTTATATAGGAAAGACAGAATAAATGCTTGCTTCTTTACCTTTTCCGAAGTTTTCAAAATAATGAGTTGGTTCCCTAGTGTTCTCCAGTGGTGAGGGGTGAGGTGGTTATTGTTAAGTACCATTATGAACATATGATTTATTTTTTAAAGATTTTATTTATTTATTTGAGAGAGAGAGCATGAGCAGGGAGAGGGGCAGAGGGATAAGCAGGTTTCCCACTGAGCAGGGAGCCTGATGCAGGGCTTGATCTCAGGACCCTGAGATCATGACCTGAGCTGAAGGCAGATGCTTAACAGGCTGAGCCACCCAGGTGCTCCATGAACATATGATTTAAATATATGTTTGATATAAGTTGATTCTGAGCCTAGAACAAAGCTGCCGTATAGTTGGTGCTTAAAAAAGGGGGGGGGTTCCTGAATTGTGGGACTCACAGTTCTACCAGCCCACCAGGGGGAGGGGAGATGAGAGGGGGGCATGGAGAGCACTGTGGGAAGCCCCGGCAGGGGAGAGGATGCACCAAAACCCCTGGGTTCCTCTCTGGCACTGAGCTGGCGAGGGAGGGTAAGAAACCTCCACCCACACACCAATTTACCTAACGCACTTGGTCATTTATTCAGCTGTGGTGCAAGGGAGAAGACCCAAAGTCTGCAGTCAGAGAAACCAGGCTCTGAGCCCTGCTCTGACACAAGCCTCTCCAAAACTCAGTTTTCTCACCTGCAGAAGGAGACTAAGAGTTTCTACTTTGTGGAGTTGTTATGAGAATCAACTAATGATTTCCATGCCACTCACAGTGGGCATCTACTAGGTACAAAGGATTGGGTGCAGTCTCTACAGCCTAAGGGCTCCCACATTGTTGGAAGACGAGTCCCAGAGGCACAGGGAAGGTCAGTAAATGAAATCAGGCATGTGGTGTGGAGAGGACTGCAGAAACAGGCTAGCTCTTTACCCAAACGTTTTCCCTTTCCTTCTGCCCACTGGCTAGACTCTATTTTCCAGCCTCCCTTGTAGCCAGATGAACCATGCCCTTGAGTTCTGGGCAAAGGAATGTGGGCAGAAGTGATGTCAGCGGATTCCAGGCCAGCTCTCGAAAGGCCTCGGCCCCCATTCTTCTACTCTTTCTGCCCAGCTGGATGTCGGTCAGCTGGGACATCCTTGGAAACTCCCTGTCCAAGAGGGCTGAGCTTCTGTCAGCCTGGATCCCCAAATAGCAGCACAGAACTGAGCCTCCACACCCTTGGCCACTGAATGGAAGCCATAAACTTCTATCACGTTAAGTCCCTGAGATCTGTCGGAGGAGCTAGTGTGACCTGCATCAATCAGAGATCAATAGGGAAGTGTGTGTTCAGAGAAGGAAGTGCTCCCTGAGTTCAGAGGCATGCTCAGGGATGTGGGCCCACTCTGGACCTCAAAGGATGAGTCAGAGGAGAGAAGATGCTGAGAGCAGGGCAGGAAGACCGCAATGAACAAAGGGGCAGGTTCGGGTCACAGACTGGCAGTAAGAGAATCAGGGAGACAAGGGTTGGAAGGTGAGGTTGGAAAACTAAGTTGATTCTGGACTTTCTCCTGGGGCACTGGGGAGCCACGGACAGTAATTGAGTGAGGGAGCTGCATGATCAGATTTGAGCTTTGGAAGGACTGCTTCCCCCAGAAAATTGAAACTGTCCAGTGGCATGCTGGAGCTGGCTCATACCAACTCACAAGACTGATAGTTAAATGTATTGGAAATCTGTGGACCAGTTGTTAAACACACCACTATTAAATTAAATTACATAAACTTATAATTAAATAATTTATATTAAAACAGAGGAAAAAAATACTCAAGATTTACCAAGTCCTGTTTTGTTTTATTTTTTTAAAAGATTTTATTTATTTATTTGACAGAGATAGAGACAGCCAGCGAGAGAGGGAACACAAGCAGGGGGAGTGGGAGAGGAAGAAGCAGGCTCCCAGGGGAGGAGCCTGAAGTGGGGCTCGATCCCAGAACGCCGGGATCACGCCCTGAGCCGAAGGCAGACGCTTAACGACTGAGCCACCCAGGCGCCCCCCAAGTCCTGTTTTATTACGTTTTACTATTACGTGTTTTCTTGAGATTATTTATGTTTATTATGTCCATGTGGCAGAAGTGCCATACGGTGATGCACAGCTCTTCCCAACTGTGCACACGGCAACATCACATCACTTAAAATCAGCTGTGGAAATTGGCAAGCACTACAAATGAGGGCTTTTATTTTATTACACATTTTCGACCACACCACTTCATAGGATTCAGAAATGTCGCTTTTTGGTACCTGTCATGGCTCTGTGTTTAGTAACTATGTGACCTCGGACATGTCCTTTAACCTCTCTGGACTCAGTTTCTTCCTCTATAAAATGCAAGTGATCTCTTCATGGAATAGATGTTGTGCTGCACTACCTAGATCCCCTTCAAGACCAAGACACTTCTTCCACAGCAGCCGGGAGTATCCCTTCTAGGAGGTTCCCTCTGCTGAAGGGAGTTCCTTGACTAAGGCTGTCTGGGGTGATGGGAGAGGAGCTGGGGTCTGTGGGGTGGTGGGTTGTGCAGAGGGGAAGGTGGAGCCTGAGAGGAGGGTGCCAGCACTGCCAGGAATGCAAAGTCAGTCCACAGAGGAGGTGAATTCAGTTTTGGATGTTGCCGTGGATGCTTTTAGGGCTCTGCCTCAGACCCCCTTTCCTGAGTTATGGCATCCAGCTGCTGTGAGCCCTGACTGCTAAGACTCACTGCTCTCCCCTCTCTGCAGCATCACAGAATAGCGCTTATCTGACTACATCCCTCCCTGTGAGGCAGCCCAGTACAAATGCCTACCTGACACAGGTACTGAAGACCAGTGACTTGACTCAAGGGGGAGTAACTCTGGGGGCTATTTATGCTCTAGGCTCCTCGTGGGATCAGACTGAAGTCCTATTCCACCTGGGAGCTCCTTTTCACTCACCTCTTTCCCCCACTTGGCCCTGCTCCCCTCTTCCCTTCCAGAGTTCTTCAGAAAGCACTCCCTCGATCAGCCACAGACACCCAAATCCCTGTCTCAAGCTCTGCCTCTAGGAAACCTGATCTGAGACAGAGGTCCAGGGTCTGTGTAATAGACTTGAAGGGAGGGCTCCTGAGGCTGTTGGACACACAGGAGCTCAGGAGAGAAGTCCATGCTGGGACAAGGAGTAGGAGCAACCTGCATCTTCATACTTCATTCCTCCATGACATGTCAAGAGAGGACATTTCTAAATGTGGAAGTAGTTGTGAAATTATGGAACTGGCATTTCTCTCCCTTTATGGGTGAGGAAGCCAAGGACCCAGGGAGACCTCTGAAAGGGTAGAGAAGGGAAATGCCCTGCTTTCTTTCCCAGGATGATGTCCCTCAGAAGCAAGCCAATCTGCCAGCAAGAAAAAAAAAGAAGTGATTTTCTGAAAATCAATTATCTCACCAGTTTTATCAAACTTAGCAATCCATCTTCTTGCTCTAAGGAACACTTTCAAGGAATGTGTTCCTTTGCAACTATACTTTACATATGATAATGGACATGTGACCTTTAGTGAGTTGATCCTTAGGCAAATTGGCTACTCAAAAGAGCCAGTCTTAATGGATGGATTAGGGGGAAGTGACCCAGAGCTGTTCTGTTCAGTGCTCTCAGGAAGGCTGAAGGCCAATACTGCCTCCAAAGGATGGAGCCTGTTCCCAACCTGGATAAGCCCATCTCTGCAGGTAGATTGTTGGGGCTTCAACTCTAACTCCTAACTCAACTCCTGGGTTCTGGGGAGCATTCCTCCCCTGGAAAGGACCCTGATTGGGAATGTAAAAGTTATTAATTCAGGAACTCACAGACTCTGGCTGGAAGGGGCCTAGAACCGATTCTTAAGAACAACCCTTCAGAAAGTCAAGGAGTCCTTCACTGACACCTCTACCAGATGGTCTTCTAGACTCTGCTTACATGCCTCCCTTGATGAGAGGTTCCCTCCTTCTGAGAAGACCCTTCAGAGCTCTGACTGAGAAGCATCTTCCTCACATAAAGTTGAATCCTGAAATTGAACTAGCTTCCTGAAATTCTTCCTACAGCTTCTGCCACTGACTTCTGAGACAACAGCCCCAGCAAGACAACCCTGCAGAGTCTTGGCAGCAAGGATGTGGCAGGTCCAAAAAGCTGAATCTTATACCAGAAGTGGGGAAAGCTGAAAACTCACCCAACTGAACCACAGAATCCTCAGGGCACATGAAGGAGCAGCATTGGCTGTATCTGCAATTGGGGATAAAAGGATGAAAAACATAGAGAAAGTTATTTTCTACCTAAAAGTCTATACCCAGCCAAACTATCAACAAGTATGAGGTAAATAAAGATATTTTCAGACCTGCAAATTATTTTTAAAAATTGTCTTCTAGTTAACCCTTTTCAGAAATTACTGGAGGATGGGTGTCACCATAATGAAGAAGGAAACCAAGATAGATGAGGACCTGGCACAGAGGAAACAGAAGATTCAACAAGGATGAGAGAAATGAAGAAAATTTCCAGGCCCCAGGTAGGCACCAAGTCAGGGGAGGAGGAGCTGTCCAGATTGGAGCAAGTCTAAGGGCTTCAGGGCATGTGTTACCAAGAAGTTGAAACTGAGAGAACGTGTGATGCATCTAAACATCTTGATGGGGTAGCTAGACAATTTGCTGAGAGTCTGAAGTCAACCTAGTAGTAAACGTACATTGAAAACCAAACAAAGAGAACAGAAACCCAAGACAAACCAACTCTGGGAAAAAAAGAAAGTTGTATAAGAAAGAAAATATAAGCATAATTTATTTCAAGCAGTATTTACTCATCATAATGATCTAACCAAAGTTATGCTCTAACTTTGGGAGATCTAAGATTGGGAGAAAATGGAGTGGGTGGAGTGTTGGGGACAGAGGGAGTTAAATCCTCATCTTACATGGCAATAATTTAAAACTGATACTCAAGTAGCATGGCAAGTATGTGATTTAGAGATACAGAGGTAGGGGCGTCTGGGTGGCTCAGCCGTTAAGCGTCTGCCTTTGGCTCAGGGCATGATCCCAGGGTCCTGGGATCGAGCCCCGCATCGGGCTCCCTGCTCGGGGTGGGGGGATGCCTGCTTCTCCCTCTCACACTCCCCTTGCTTGTGTTCCCTCTCTTGCTGTCTCTCTCTGTCAAATAAATAAATAAATAAATAAATAAAATCTTTAACAAAAAAACAAAAAGAGATACAGAGGTAAATATTACAAGAGTAAGTCGGGGGCACCTGGTTGGCTCAGTCAGTTAGACATCTGACTCTTGGTTTTGGCTCAGGTCATGATCTCAGGTTTGTGAGATCCAGCCAGGAGGTGGGTGCCCCACCCAGTGAGGAGTCTGCTTCTCTCCCTCTCCCTTTGCCCCCCCCCGTTTGCATGTTCTCTTTCTCAAATAAATAAATACAACTTTTTTAAACAAAAGAGTAAGTCAGGACATTTGAAAGAGATAACTTGGAAAGAGAATGCTATTTCTCCTAAAAAGTCTTACAGAACTATTTGACTCTTTAAATCAATACATATAAAGCCTGGTTAAAATTTTTAATATTAAAGAAAGAAAAAAAAGGGGGAAATGAATGGAACGTTTTTGATAGTTATTTGGAAGCATCTAGTAGAGTTGAAATTGAAATGCTTTTCCACCCAGCAGTAGTATTTCCATAGTATAACTTTAGGCACAGACCCCAGGGAAACACTCCCCTGCATATGAAGATGCTCATTGTAGTATTATTTATAAGAGGCAAAAAGCACAAGGATGAGGAAAAAGTAGGACAAAATATTCTTCTACTTCCTCTGTAGTATTTTGTTTCTTTTATTTAAAAAAGGGGGGATCTGGAGAAAATACAGTAAAATGTTCCTGTGGGGAGTTATTTGATCGCGCTTTATATTTTTCTGTATTTAAAAAACTTTTGCAAACTAAAATGGGGGAGGGGAGGGTTTTCATACAAATTAAATCAACGAACTGACCTGCCACACCTAGCACTGGATACTAGGAGTGTGGAGCTGGCTAAGACAATGATTATGACCTCAAGGAACTCAAAACTTGGTGACTCTCAGCCATCTCATGAATTTCCCTGGTGTCACAGGAAGAACAATGACTTGTAGTCAGGCAAGCCTGGGTTCAAAATCTAATATTATCATTTACTAGCTGTGTGATTTTTGATGCGACAATTAATTGCTCTGAGCTTTGGTTTCCACCTCTATAATATGGAACAGATAATAAGAATTTGCAGAAAAACTATGTGTAATGCAAATAGTAATACTAAGTGTCTTATACATAGAAGGCTCTCAATAAACAATAGTTGCTATTATGAATAGATTGTTTAGTCCATTGACTCCTCCTCCAGCTTGTACACCTAGAAGATATCTCTGTAAATGTGGGAAGCCATGTGATGCAAGGGTATACTGTAGGACATTGGTGTCAGACAGATCTCGATTCAAATCTTGTTTCCATCATTTAGTAACTATGTGATTTTAGGCATGTCATTCAAATATTTACTTCTTGCTGAGTTGTAAAGATTGAAGAGGAAACCTTGCCTTTCACAGTGCCTGGACCACAGTAAGCCCTCACTGCATGATGGAATTGGGTCACCAAGGACTGGTTCCTGTTCCCCATCCCCACCATCACCCGTCACTTCCTTCCCAGCCCTTCAGCTTGGAGCCATCAGATGACTTGCAGCTCCTCGGTTGTGCTGTGGCGGACACTATTAGTTGCCTACTGTATTTGTTTCCTCTTGCTGCTGTAACAAATTACCATAAACTTAGTGGCTTAAAACAACACAAAGTTCATTTTCCTACAATTGTGGAGGTCAGAAGTCTGAAATGAGTTTCTCTGGGCTAAAGTCAAGGCATTGGCAGTGCAGTTCCTCCTGAAGGCTACGAGGAGCAAATCTGTCTCCTCGAAGCTCTCTAAGTGGCTTCTTAGTGGTGCCTGTGTTCCTTGTATTGTGTTCCTGTATTCTCCCTTGTCCCATCTTCAAAGCAGGTCACTCCAATCTCTGCTTCCTTGCTATGTTACTCCTCCTCTGAGTCTGACTCCTCCCATATCCCTCTTACAAGTACTGTTGTGATTACCTCAGGTCCACCTGGATAATCCAGAATAATCTCCCTAACTTCATCACATCTGCAAAGTCCCTTTTGCTATAGAAACTAACATTCACAGTTCTGGACATGAGGATGTGGACATAATTAGAGGACATTATTCAGCCTATCACAGTCTCTTGGCCCTCAAACGTTCACATGCATCCCACACATAAGATATATTCATACCATCCCAAGGTCCCTAAACCCATTAAATCCAAATCCACTATTAAACCCCAAATCTCACCTAAGTCTCATCAGTTCTAAAGTTCTAAACCTCATCCTCTAAGTTAACTTTCCTGGTTCCTGGGGATTAGGCCATGGATATTTAGGAGGCCATTATTCTGCTACCATACCTATGAACCATCATTCTCCCCCATCTATTCTTCTAATCAAATCCCAAATTTTCCTATGTATTGGGAAACCATGTGCTTCTGAGGGGCTGGTTCTCTCTCCAGCCCCAGGGGGGGTGAATCTTAGTCAAGCCTAGATTAATCCTCCAATAATTCCGTTCTGTGGCAGAGACTGCTCATTGTTCCTTAATTTCCATTTCCTTCTTCTTCCTGTAGTAACAGAGCTGTCCCAAATAAAGCCTACATTACTCAGCCTGCTTTGCACCTGGGGGTGGACATATGATTCAGTTGAACCAATGGGAAATGAGCAAAAGTCACATCTGAACTTCTGAGTCATGCCTTTAAGGGAAAGTGGAATGCCTCCGGTACCTCCTCCCTTTCCAGTTGGCTGACACAAAAACATACTGGGAGAAGTGGGCACAGCCATCTCAGATCACAAGGTGAAAGCCACAAGTTAAAGATGGCAGGGACAAAAGATGGAAAGGACCTGGGTCTTTGTTCATTGTGGACACCAGCGTAGGACTACCTACTTGGACTCTACCTTGAGAGAAAAATAAATCTCTCTCTTCTTTAAGCCACTGTTACTTTTGGATGTTTGGTACACTAAACCTGAGTCCTATATTGACTAGGCATGAACATGTGCTATAATTGTGGCCAGCTGGACATGGGAAGTGGTCTTTGCTTTTGGAAAATGTTTTCCTCTTTCCAAAGGTGCATAAGGAATGCACCATCTCCATCTGGCTTTTGGACATTGCTGTGTAAAGCTATGAATCCTGCAACTGATGCAGCCATCTTCTGACCTTGAAGAGCCAATCCTAGGGATGAAAGCTATCCTGCCAAGGCTGGCAAAGGGGAAAGAGGGGGCAGTCCAGGGGTACTCAGTCCCTGAGTCACTGTATAAACCAACCCAAGAATGCCTACTTCCAGACTCTCTGTTACATGAGATAATGACTGTCTGGTGCTAAAACCACCTCTAGCCAGTTTTTCTGTTGCTTCCAGCTGAAGAAATTCTAGGTATTTGGAGAGCTTCCTCAGTAGCTCATGGGCTCAACCAAACCATCCTGGGCTCCATGCTGGAGGACACCTCAGGATTTTGCATTCTTCCTGCCTTGGTGCAAAGTGCTGTGGCTCTTCTAGGATCTCCAGTCTTCATCATATCCCTCTCTGGCCAGGCCTGCCAGGGGCTGTGAAGGGTCTACTCCTTCCAACATCAGGATTTATTAGGTGTCTATCAGTCTATTAAGCTGTATGTGAGCTATTAAATTCCCTGAGTCTCTCTTCCCTTATCTGCAGAATAAATTGGTATATATACAACCATCCCTCTTACAAGATCTTTGTGTGAATTAAATTAGATAGCGGATTATTTTTAAAGTTTGTCATAAGTCAGTTTATCCTACTAGAAAGTGAGTTCTTGAGCACAAATGAATGACAATGTCTGCATAATACCCAGAACTTATGACAGAGTCTAACACCAAGCAGATACTCAGTAAATATTTACAGATGAACTTTAGATATGACCAGTCAGGCCACAACAGTTCTCTCAAGGCGCAGTAATTGATTAAGAGTTGGCTGAAGCCAAGCCAACTGGGCCAAGCAAAGTGAATCCCTAGACTTTTGCTTATGCTTATGAAATTAGATTCACTTCCCACTCAACTCCTCAGCTATGGAGGGTGTTAGTCCGGAACTGTGGCAGCTAACTTGCCACACAAGAGGAAAGACTGCCTGAGTGTGGTATCTGAGAGAGAAAACAGACAGGGCTTTGATGACATAATTTAAGGCCCTGAATCAAACCGTACCTGAAGACCACTCTTGGGTTTTTCCAGTTACGTGAAGCATCTCCTCCTCCTCCTTTTTTTCTTAAGAAGGTCTGGAATTCCCAACTGCTGTGATGAATAACAGAATACAACTTGGTAAATAGGTGAGCCCATATATGTGTATGAAATCACTCCTGCTGGATAGTTTAGTAAAACTGCTGATGGCTAGTACTGGCTTTGCTCCGCCTGGGTATGGTGCAGTAAATGGTCACTTTTGCTGTGGAAATTAAAGGCAATCAGATAGGGGCATCTGGGTGGCTCAGTCAGTTAAGCATCTAACTCTTGATCTGAGCTCAAGTCTTGACCTCAGCTCAAGACTTGATCTCAGCTCAGGTCTTGATCTCAGGGTCATGACTTTAAGCCGCACATTGGGTTCCATGCCCAGTCTGGAGCCTTGTTGTTGTTGTTGTTGTTGTTTTTAAATAAAGGCATTCAGAGGCACCTGGGTGGCTCAGCCGTTTAGTGTCTGCCTTCAGCTCAGGTCATGATCAGACTGAGCCCTGCATCGGGCTCCCTGCTCAGCGGGAAGCCTGCTTCTTCCTCTCCCACTCCCCCTGCTTGTGTTCCCTCTCTCACTGCCTCTCTGTCAAATAAATAAATAAAATCTTTTAAAAAAATGTTCTAGAGATTCTACAAAATAAAGTGACTATACTCAACTCAAGAATGTTCAATGTTCATTCTACTCTTCTGAGTAACCCCCCTCCCAGGAAGTCAGTTGGGCACAGATACGTATTCAAATCTTTTCTTTAATGGCCAATTGCTTTCTTTTGCCAACCAGAGTGTGCCTTTTTGGTTTAAGGCAGTCCCAAGACTGCCTGAACAAAGGTGGCCAGGAGAACAGAGCTCTGGAATAGAGTAGCATCAAAGAGCAAAGAAACCACTAGTTTGAGTGGCAAATATCTGAATTAGTTTGGTCTCCACCCTTGAGTACAGCAGGACTCCCCTGTGGTTCCACATACTCTCCCAGGTTGGGTCCTAACGTTCCAAGTTTATTGGTAAGCTCTAAAAATCAGCATCTTGTGAGAGAACAAAGGAAGCAGGATGGGGCAGAGAGAAGATGGGCTCACTACAAAGACTCAGCCAAACTCATGGGAAGCTCTGGGGCTGAAATGGCCTTCAGAGTTGTCCCGAGTTGGAGCAAGGGAGCTGAGCCTTTAGACTCCAACCCTGTCGGGTTATCAGATGCTGGCTGTCCCCAAGAAGGGGGTCTGGCATTGGTAGAGGTAGTTCTCTTTAACTGTGAGTGGTTACTGAAGAGGAACTCAGCAGAGAGCCACGAGCAGCCAGCTCTCCAGGAAGCTGGGGGATGATTTAAAGATCTCCCTGACACATTACAGTGTCCACTACACTCCTGACTCAGCCAGAAACCTTACCAGGAAGTGGGAGTTCCCTAGTCCTCTCCATACTTGGCTCCATTTTCTCAGAGATCCCTGGCTTTTACTTTGGGAGCACCATAAAGTCGTCTGGATCATCCCCCAATCCCTGAAACACCAGTGCCCAAAGATCTGTAGGCAAATGGCCAAGCGTCAAGCCCCCTCAGGCAGCCCTTCACAGGTGTCCTTGGTACTTAGGCTCGTGGGATTTCCCCTTCTTTTGTCACCCAGTGGACCCCTCATTCCTTCCTCCTCTATCCTCAGAACTCATGCTGGAACTCACCCTCTGCCATGCCTTCTCTGAATGATACACCTATGGATCCTCTCCTGGCACATGCCCCGGTAGGATTCTGCCCATGAAGTGATGGGTGGGGGTCTCCTTCCAATGGAACTTTTGGAGCTTATCTTCACATGAACACCAAGAAGAGCTGTTGGCATATGATGATGGCTTCTCGGAAGTGCACACCTTCATCTGGCTGCTCTGTGGAATTCATGGCTCCCCTTTGCGTTGGAGGATAGTGGGGCCCTGACAGCCTCCTGCTATGCCCAGCAGGGGATTGTGTGCATGGCGGGGAGTGAGGAGCGTGTCCTGTGGCTGGCAGATTCCTGGGAGGCGCTGTCAGTTGTGTTTCACTCTCAGACTTCCTCCGGCCTGTGTGGGAGGCTTGGCCATGCCAGCCAACACGTGTGGCATAGCGGGCTGGGTTGCAAAATATATCCGGCATGGCAGTTGGTGAAAGAGTTATGCAATCACCACCAACTTACGGAAACCACCGTGAGATGCTTTCTGGGAGGAGAGGTGCCTGGCTTTGCCACCCTGGCCACAGGCTGGGGTTCCTTGCTGGGGGTCCGGAGAGGCCCAGCCTGTGAGGTGTCAAGAGCTGTGACAGATCTTCCCTGAAGCCACCTGGGAGCATGTGAGCCACAAGACCCAGCATCGCTGGCATCTTCTCCTCTGAGGGGCTCCAGTCCACTCTCTCCTTCACATTCTACAAACTCCAGAAAACAGTCTAATTTGGTTATCAGCTGCTCCTCAGACTCCCAGGTCCTCCACAGGAGGTCCCACCTTACAAAGGGACAAGGCCAACCTTGGGAGAGAGTCTGGAGGGGATGTTTTTGGAGGGAATGTGGAGGAGAATGGAGATCCCATCCTGTAAGCAGTTGAAGTGGCTCGTTGTGGAGAAGGAGATCGAGCCAGTGACTCTAAGGCTCTGCAGGGCTGTCCCAAGGGGGGAAGCAGGTGGCATTCAGGGGCATAGATGACAAATCTAGGCCCCGTGAGGAAGATACAGGGAGACAGAGCCAAATTGCCTATCAGAAAGAACTTCCTCCTGTTCAGAGCTCTCCATGGATGGGATGGAATGACAAAAGTGTGTGGGCTCATCATCATGGAAGGAACTAGAGAATCACCTGCCAGATGTGACAAGAGTAAGCAAATAACATCTCTGCCCTGTCTTGGAGGTGCCACTCCCCTGCACAGGGCCATCATTGGCCATTCCTAAGAAGTAGAGTAATGGAAGGAATTTTGCAACTCAAGCAGAGAAATCAGGTGAGGAATAGACCCCCCAAAGCCCCTCCTGCTCCCCTGGGCCCCCCCATCTCCCTCCACCATGGAGAAACAGACTGAGAATGGGCTTTGAAGTCTAACCCACCTGAATCTGAATTTCAGCTCCATTATTTACCCTCTGTGTGACCAGGAAGTCATTTACCTTCTCAAGCCTGCAGTTGTTCCTCAGATAATTACTTGGGATGAAGGACAGGAGGACCCCTGGCACGCATACAGTTAGTGTTCAAGAAAAGGAAAGTTAGTTTTATTTCAATCTCACTATCTGGCTGCCTTAAATCCTCAAACTGAAACCATGTTCTTAAGAATCACCACCTTCAAGGATGGCAAAAATTGACATCAGGTTGGAACGTATCCTTCTAGACATCTTCATATGTCCTGTGTACATATGTATGTATACTCACTAAGGAGGGGCTGCGTGATAGAAGTTGTATGCTTTGCGTATTATTCTGCACCTTGCTTTTTTTTAAAGATTTTTTATTTATTTATTTGACAGAGATAGAGACAGCCAGCAAGAGAGGGAACACAAGCAGAGGGAGTGGGAGACGAAGAAGCAGGCTCATAGCGGAGGAGCCTGATGTGGGGCTCGATCCCATGATGCCGGGATCACGCCCTGAGCCGAAAGCAGATGCCCAACCGCTGTGCCACCCAGGCGCCCCTGCACCTTGCTTTTTTCACTCGACAATATATCTTGGAGTCATCTTCATGCTACTGAATATTGATCTACCCCATTCTCCTTAACTGCCTTATTTAGGGAATGATTACATCATGGTTTATTTAGCTCTTCCTCTGTGAATGGACACTGAGGTTACTTCTATTTTTCACCCTTACAAACAATAATCATCTTCACTGATGCCTTCTAGGGCATATAAACAAAGGTTCCATTTCCAAAGAAGTGGAACCTCAATGTCAGAGAGTATGTGCATTTGTAGTTTTAATATATGTAGACTGGTGAAATTCATTAATAAATGAACACAATTTTCAATTTGGTTACTTTAAACCCAGAGGCAAATTTCGGGCATTGTGATTTTTCTTAAATGTTTAAATTGCACTTAAAAGTTGCATAGAAAAGGAATGCATGCTTCTTGAAGAAAATAAATACCCAGGTGTGTGTGTTTTTTTAACTGCAATTCCCTTTCCTTCCTATCCCATCCCTTCTCCCAATTCTGGTATATATACTTCACATCATTTGCTTTGCGTTTACAAGCACACAAACAGCACATAAACACAGACTTTTTCTTTTTATATGAACGAGATATAGATAGATAGATGTAAAACTTGATTTTCCACTTAACTGACACATCTTGGACATCTTTCCATGTCAGCATATACATATCTGGATCTTTACTTTTAATTGGTGCATAGAATTTTATTGTAAGAGGCATCATAATAAATTTACTCAGTCCCCAATTGATGGACGTTTTGGTTGTTTTCAGTCACTTGCTATCATACATGAATCCGTAGTGATTACCCTAGCACACACGTTTGTGTGCTCTGAGAATACACTGGACTAGAATAAGCAAAATTAATCTTAGAAGTGCTTGAAGACAGGTGTCAGAAGGCAGGAAACTGGTTACCCTTGGCAAAGGCCAGTGTCTAGAAAGGGATACAACAAGAGTTTCCAGGGTGCTGGCAATGTTCTGTTCCTTGATCTAGGTGCTAGTTGCACACGTGGAACCGTTCAGTTTGTGAAAATTCAGCAAGATGTACATTTACGGGGCACCTGGATGGCTCAGTCGGTTAAGCATCCGACTCTTGGTTTCAGCTCAGGTCGTGATCTGAGGGTCGTGAGATCCAGCCCTGTATTGGGCTCGGTGATCTGCTCCGAGTCTGCTTAAGACTCTTTCTGCCCCTTCTCCCTGTGCACGCGTGCTTTCTCTCTCTCTTTCTAAAATAAAAAAAAAAAGTACACTTATAAGTTATCCATTTTTCTGTATGTATGTTATACTGCAACTTAAAATGTTACTTTAAAAATAAGTGAAAAAAAGGATATATGTTTTGCTTAGAAAAGCAAGATAGGACTGAAGCTTTGTCACAAGTTAAATCCTAATTAGTGCAGAACTTGCAAATTGAACACAGTGAAATTATTTGCTTACATATGTTGGACAAGTAATTAGGAGATGCATAGGCTAAGATGGGACTGAATTTTTCCAGGGATTTAAGAAGCCCAGAGGGTTAAGAAAAGCTTTCCTGAGAAAGTGATGTTTAAGCCAAACCCTGAAGGATAATGAGATGTTTCTACTGTCTGTTTTTTCTCTTGGGTTTTCAGTCACCTGTATTCTCATATGCCTGGCAATTTTTAATTGAGTGCCAGACATTGTATGTGAAAAATCATAGATAATATAAGGTTCCGGGTGACATTATTCTTCTTCAGAAAGAATTAGCATTTGCTGCTGGAGAACAGCTAGGAACACTTCCAATCCCAGATCGCCTTAATCCAACCAACCATGGAGATGATTCAAAACCAAGCATCAGTCCCTATGAGGAATGGTCTATTTCTGGTTCACTCTTATTTATTTTTTTAAGATTTTACTTATTTATTTGAGAGAGAGAGAGAGAAAGAGCAAGCAAGAGCACAAAAGCAGGGGGAGGAAGAAGCAGATTCCCCACGGAGCAGGGAGCCTGATGCAGGGTTCTATCCCAGGATCCTGGGATCATGACCTGAGCTGAAGGCAGCAGCTTAACCAACTGAGCCACCCAGGCGCCCCTGGTCCCTCTTATTTTTAACAGTAGTTCAGTTGAGTTATAATTCACCTATCACACAGTTCACCCATTTGAAGTATAAAATTTAATGTTTTTAAAGTATTCACAGATACATGCAATCATCAATACAGTCGATTTAAACATTTTCACAACCCCTAAAGAAACCCCATAGGATTTATCTATCACTTCTCTTATTACTCCTACTCCCCCTAGACCTAAGCAACCACTAATCTACTGTCTCCCTAGATTTGCCCATTTGGATATTTGATATAAATGGAGCTATATTATGTATGACCTGCTTTCTTTCACTTAGCACAAATGTTTTCGAGGTTCATGTGTGTTGTAACATGTATCAGTACTTCATTCCTTTTTATGGCTGAATAATATTCCATTGTATGGCTAGACCACATTTTATTTATTTGTTCATCAGTTAATGATTGGATTGTTTCTACCTTTTGGCTATTATAAATAGTGCTTCTATAAATATTTATATTCAAGTTTTTGTGTGAACATGTATTTTCATTTCTCTTGGGTAGATACCTAAGAGAAGAATTTCTGAGTCCTACGGCGTTTAACCACTGAAGAATTGTTACTCTGTTTTGCAAAGCGTCTGCTCCGTTTTGTATCCACACCAGCGGTGTACGAGGGCTTTCACTTCTCCACATGCTGTTGTCTGATTTTTTTTTTTATTACAGCCATCCTAATGGGGGTGAGGTGGTATCTTGTCATTTTAATCTGCATTTCCCTGGTGACCAATAATGTTGAACATCTTTCCACATGTTTATTGGACATTGGTATAGCTTCTTGGAAAAAATACCTACTCAAATCCTTTGACCATTTTTTTTAATGGGTTGTCTTTTTACTACTGAGTTATAAAATTTCTTTATATATTCTGAATACAAATTTCTTTTTTTTTTAAAGATTTTTTAATGTATTTATTCGACAGAGACAGAGACAGCCAGCGAGAGAGGGAACACAGGCAGGGGGAGTGGGAGAGGAAGAAGCAGGCTCATAGCAGAGGAGCCTGATGTGGGGCTCGATCCCATAACGCCGGGATCACGCCCTGAGCCGAAGGCAGACGCTTAACCGCTGTGCCACCCAGGCGCCCCTGAATACAAATTTCTAATCAGATACATGATTTGTAAATATTTTCTCCCATTCTGTGGGTTGTCTTTTCATTTTCTTGATAATGCCACTACATCAAAAACTAATGATGTATACTGTATGGTGACTAACATAAAATAATAAATTTTTTTAAAAAACCATATTTTTTTAAAATTTGGATGAGTTCAATATAAATGGGTTTTCTCTCCACCATTGCTCATGTTTTTGGTGTCACATCTTAGAATCTATTGCCAAATATGGAGCCATTAAGATTTATCCATATGTTTCTTCTAATAGTTTTATTGTTTTAAGTCTTAGATTTAGGTTGTTGATTGAGTTTGAGTTGGTTTTTGCATATGGTGTGATATAAGCGTCCAAATTCATTCTTTTACACATAGCTATCCAGTTGTTTAGTACCATTTGTTGAAAAACTATTCTTTTTCCACCTTGGCAACATTGTCCAGAAACAATTAACCATAGACACATAGTCAATTCTAGACTCTCAATTCTATTCCACTGCTCTATATGCACCTGTCCGTATGCCACTACCACACTGTCTTGATTGTAGTAAGTTTTAAAATCAGAAAATCTGAGTCTTCCTACTTTGTTCTTACTTTTCAGGATAATTTAGGCTATTCTTGGTCCCTCGCAATTCCCTATGAATTTTAGAATCAGTTTTTCAATTTTTACCAAGAAGCCATCTGAGATTCTGATGGCGATTGCATTGAGTCTGTAGATCAATTTAGAGAGTATTGTCATCTAAATAATATTAAGTCGTCCAATCCATGAACATGTAATGTCTCTCCATTTACTTGGAATTTACTTATTGTCTTTCAACAATGTCTTATAGTTTTCAAGGCATAATTTATGTACTTCTTTTGTTAAATTTATTGCTGAATAGTTTCTTCTTTTTGGTGGTATTGTCAATTGAATTGTTTTCTTAATTACATTTTCGTATTGTTCTTTGCAAGTGTATAGAAATACAATTGATTTTTGTATATTAATCTCATATCCTGCAACCATGTTGAATTTGTTTATTATCTCTAATAGTCTTTCAGTGGATTCCTGAGGATTTTCAATATAAAATATCACATATGTGAATAGAAATAATTTTACTTCTTCCTTTCCAATATACATGCATGTTATTGCTTCTAATTATCTAATTGCTATGGCTGGAACCTCTAGAACAATGTTGAATAGAAGTGGCAATAGTGGACATTCTTGTCTTGTTCTTATTCCTAGAGGGAAAGTACCCAGTCTTTCACTATTACGTATTATGTCAGTGATGGGGTTTTTTTTTTTTAGATGCCCTTTATCGGGTTGAGGAAGTTCTTTTCTATTCCAAGATTGTTTAGTGTTTTTATTATAAAAGGGTGTTGGTTTGTCAAGTGATTTCTCTGCATCTACTGAGATGATTGTGTGTATTTTATCCCTCATTCTATTGATAAGTTGTATTACACTGATTGATTTTCAGATGTTAAACCAAATTTGCATTCTTGGCTAAAACCCACATGATCATGGTACATAATTCTTTTATATATGTTGCTGGATTCTGTTTGCTAGCATTTTTTCTTAGGATGTTTGCACTGATATTCATAAGAGATATTGGTCTGTAGTTTTCTTTTCATGTAATGTTTTTCGTTTTGATATTACGCTGGCCTCACAGAGTGAGTTGGAGAGAATTCCCTCGTCTTCTGTTTTTTTGGAAGAATTTGTGAGGAATAGGCATTTATTTTTTAAATGTTCAGTAGAATTCACCAGTGAAACCATCAGCCCTGGCTGCTTTTCTTTGTGGGTAATTGTTTTAATTACTAATTCAATCTCTTCACTGATTAGAGATCTATTCAGACTGTCTAGTCCTTCTTGAGTCAGTTTTGGTGCTTTGTGTCTTTCTAGAAATTTGTTCATTTCATGTAATTTGCCTAATTTACTAGCATGAAATTGCTCATCACGTCTTTATAATCCTTTTTATTTTTGTAAGGTCAGTAGTAATGTTTCTTTCATTTCTAATTCTAGTCATTTGAGTCTACTCACTTTTTCCTCTTGGTCAATCTAGCTAAAAGTTTGCCAATTTTCTTGATCTTTTCAAAGAACCAGTTTTTGGTTTTGCTGATTGTCTCTATTGTTTTTCTATGCTTTCTTTTCTTAATTTCTACTTTAATCTTTATTATATGATTCCTTTTTCTTGATCTAGATTTCATTGCTCCTATTTTCCCAGTGTCTTAAGATGGTAGGTTAGGTTATCGATTTAAGATCTTTCTTTCTTTTTTTTTTTGATATAGGCATTTATCAGATTCACATATTTCCCTCTAAGACTACTTCTCCTTGATATGCTTTATCTTTGTTTTCCTTCATCTAAAAGTATTTTCTAATTTCTCTTTGATTTCTTCTTTGTCCCATTGGTGATATAAGAGAGTAATGTTTAAATTCCACATATTTGTGAGTTTCTTAAATTATTTTCTGCTATTGATTTCTAACTTCATTCCATTTTGGCCAGAGAGCTTACTTCGTATTATATCTACCCTTTGAACTTTACTGAAGTTTGTTTTATGACCTAGCATACGGGCTGTCCTGAAGGATGTCCATGTGCACTTGAAGAGAATGTGTATTCTGCTGTTTGGGGGAGTATTCTCTTGACGTGTATTAGGGTTAGCTGGTTTATAGTGTTGTTGTCTTCTGGGTTTTTTGTTTATCTTCTGCCTAGTTGTTTTATCCACTACTGATAGTGGGGTATTGAAATCTCTAACCATTATTGTTGAATTGTTTACATCTCCCTTCATTTATGTCAGCGTTTATTTCATGTGTTCTGACGCTCTGTTTTTAAGTACATATATGTCTATAACTGTTATATCTTCCTGATGGATTGACCCTTTTATTGTTATAAAATGTTCCTCTTTATCTTTAGGAACTTCTTTTGTTCTAAGTCCATTTTGTCTGATATTTGTATAGCCAGTGCAGATTTCTTGTGGTTGCTGCCTGTATGATACATCTTTTTCCACCCTTGTACTTTCAGTCTATCTTTATCTCTGAATCTAAAGTGTCTCCAGTAGACAGCATAGAGTTGAAGCTTCGTTTGTTTTTTTTTTTAAATTCAGTCTGATAATCTCTGCCTGTTATGGATTGTTTAATTCATTCACACTTAATGTTATTACTAATATAGCTAGATTCATATCTACCATTTTACTTTTTTTTTTTTAAGATTTTTATTTATTTGACAGAGAGGCAGCCCATGAGAGAGGGAACACAAGCAGGGGGAGTGGGAGAGGAAGAAGCAGCCTCCCAGCCTAGGAGCCTGATGTGGGGCTCGATCCGAGAACTCTGGGATCACGCCCTGAGCCGAAGGCAGACGCTTAACGACTGAGCCACCCAGGTGCCCCATTACTTTTTATATTCTATGTGTCTCCTATCTTTTTGTTCCTGTATTCTTCCTGCTTTTGTTTGCATTAACAATATTTCCTAAGGTAACGTTTAAATTACTTTAGTGATATTTTTACTATGTGTTTTGCAGGTATTTCCTTAGTGGTTGGTTGCTCTAGGATTTACCATCAGCTTTTGATTTATACTAACTTAATTCCAGTGAGGTATAGAAATGTTACTTCTATAAAATACTATTTCCTTTTCCTCCTTTTTTGGCGTTATGTTACATATTACATCTATGAATGTTCTAAACTCTACATTACATTGTTGTAGTTATGACTTTATATAATGTCATGTCTCTTAAAGAAACTGAGAAGAAAGATCAAATACATATTTATAGGTTTAGTGGCATTACTCTTCTTATTTATCATTTCTGGCTCCCTTCATTTGTCCCCGTGGATTAAGTTAGCATCGGGAGGCATTTCCTTACCCAAATACAGCTTTGCTGCACCTATCGCCTTTGTGCTATATATTACATTTTAAGATGGTATAGGTCCAACGATACATTACTTTTTTTTTTTAGATTTTATTTATTTATTTGACAGAGAGAGAGACAGCCAGCACAAGCAGGGGGAGTGGGAGAGGAAGAAGCAGGCTTCCAGCAGACGAGCCTGATGCAGGGCTCAATCCCAGAATGCCAGGACCACGCCCTGAGCCGGAGGCAGACGCTTAACCGCTGTGCCACCCAGATGCCCCCAACAATACATTATTATATACATATTGTTTTATATAATAGCTTTTTAAAATCAGATAGAGAAGAAAAAGAAGAAATATCACTTATACTGTTTCTTATAATTACGTAATTGCTTTTGTGAGTGATCTTTGTTTTTTGTGTGAATTCAAAATACTGTCCAGGGCAACTTGCTTTCAGCCTCAAGAACCTCCTTTAAAATTTCTTGTAAGGCAGGTCTACTGGCAAAAAAATGCTCAGTTTTTGTTTATCTGATAATGTCTTTACCTCATTGTTACTTTCGAAAGATATCTTTGCTGGATATAGGATTCTTGGTTAACAGTTTTTTCTCTGTCGGTTTGAATATGTTATCCCACTGCCTTCTGACCTTCATTGTCTGATGAGAAACCAGATATTATTCTTATTGGAATTCCTTTGTAAGTGATATCATTTTTCTCTTGCTGCTTTCAAGGCTTTCTCTTTGTCTTCAACTTTTTATTTCAAGTTTGTTTGTTTGTTTGTTTTAGTAATCTCTACACCCAGCATGGGGCTTGAACTCATGACCCTGACATCAAGAACCACACACTCTTCTGACTGAGCCAGCCAGGCACCCCATCCTTGTCTTTGACTTTCAACACTTTTACTTTGTGATAGGTCTGTTCGTAGATCTCTTTTCATTTTCCTACTTGGAGTTTGTTGAGCTTCCTGGATATACAGATTAATATATTTTCAATAAATATATTCAAAATCATTAGCCATCAGGGAAATTCAAATCAAAACCACATTAAGATACCACTTTACGCCAGTTAGAATGGCAAAAATTGACAAGGCAAGAAACAACAATTGCTGGAGAGGATGTGGAGAAAGGGGATCCCTCCTACATTGTTGGTGGGAATGCAAGTTGGTACAGCCACTCTGGAAAACAGTGTGGAGGTCCCTTAAAAAGTTAAAAATTGAGCTACCCTATGACCCAGCCATTGCACTACTGGGTATTTACCCCAAAAAAACAGACGTAGTTAAGAGAAGGGCCATATGCACCCCAATGTTCATAGCAGCATTGTCCACAATAGCTAAATCGTGGAAGGAACCAAGATGCCCTTCAACAGATGACTGGATTAAGAAGTTGTGGTCCATATATACAACGGAATATTACTCAGCTATCAGAAAGAACGAGTTCTCAACATTTGCTGCAACATGGATGGCACTGGAGGAGGTAATGCTAAGTGACATAAGTCAAGCAAAGAAAGACAATTATCATATGGTTTCTCTCATCCTTGGAACATAAGAACTAGGAGGATCGGTAGGGGAAGAAAGGGATAAAGAAAAGGGGGGTAATCAGAAGGGGGAATGAAACATGANAGCATGAGAGACTATGGACTCTGAGAAACAAACCGAGGGCTTCAGAGGGGAGGGGTGGGGGAATGGGATAGACTGGTGATGGGTAGTAAGGAGGGCACGTATTACATGGTGCACTGGGTGTTATACGCAACTAATGAATCATTGAACTTTACATCAGAAATCAGGGATGTACTGTATGGTGACTAACATAATATAATAAAAAAAATTAAATAAATAAATAAATAAATATGGGAAGTTTTCAACCATTACCTCTTTCAAATATTTTTTTCTGCTCCTTTCTCTCTCCCCTTCCCTTCTGGTACTCCCATTATATGCTTGTTGGTGTCCTTACATGGTTTCTCTGAGGCTCTGTTTATTTTTCCTCATTCTTTTTTTCTCCCTGTTCATTAGAACACATTATCTCTACCAATCTATCCTCATGTACACTGATTCTTTCTTCTGCCAGTTCAAATATACTATTGAGTTCTTCTTGCGAATTTTTTCATCTTAGTTGTACTTTCTCCAGAATTTTACTTTTTCACTCCAGAATTTTCATTTATTTTTTTTAAAATTATTGCTCTTTATTGATATCCTCTACTTAATGCAACATGCAACATTATCATCATACTTTCCTTTACTTCTTTATTCCTGGGTTTTCTTTAGTTTCATGAACATATTTATAATGGACACTTTGAAATCTGATGACTTTCACAGGTAGTTTCTGCTGCCTTCCTTTTTCTGGTGTATGCGTCGTATTTTCTTGTTTCTTTGCATGAGTCATAATTTTTTGTTGGAAACTTGACATTTTAGATGATACATTACTAATTCTGGGTACTGGTCTCTGTGGTACTGGTCTCCCTACCATCCCAGACTTGATATTGTTATTTATCTGTTTTGGGGGTTTCTTGGTTTGTTTGTTTTTTTGTTATCTTGTTTTTTTAGTGTTGGGCTGGATTATATTAATGAAGTCATCTCGCACTGCCATCCTGCAGTCTGAGGCCTCTGATGCTGCTCCTCAGGGTTGCAGCCTTGAGGATGTCCACAGTCACCCTGGGATAAAAATGACACGGGCAGATTTCATTTTGACTGTTTCTTTTCCCCACCATATCCAACTCTTAAGCTTCCCTGAATTGGGGTTGATTGTTTTATTGTTTTCATCAATGACTCGGGGCATAATTGTTCCACAAATTGATCCAATCAAATGCAGGTTTTTTTGAAAGAAATAATGTGTAGTAAAGAATTTAACTACTTGCCCCAAAACAGGTCTGGCCTTTAGCCTCAGCCTCCGGGAGAATCACTTATCGCCTTGACAAGGAAATGGAGCCAAATACCAGACAGACTTCTCTGGGTGTCCCTTCTCTCCCATATTTTAACTCTGCAATCCCTCATTGCCATGGTAACTCTTCAGAGAGATGGTTTTTAGATATTTAGTTCATATTTTCTAGTTATTCTCGAGGAAGGGTTGGTCTGGAACAATAAAATCTACCATTGATAGAAACTCAAACTGAGGCAGTTAACAATGAAGATGGAGAGGAAGATGTGAGTGGAAGAAAAATTTAGGAGATAGGATCAATAGGATCTATTGATTGGTTGATTGGATGTGAGAAGAGGGAGGAGATCAGGATAATATGGGGGTTTCTGGATCTAGTAATTTCATGGTTGGTGGAGCCCTTCACAGAAACAGGGGTACAGGAAGAGGAACCATATGATGAAAAGGGGAGATAATGAATTTAATGTTGGGTGTTCTGAATTTAAAATGCCTGTGTGATATTCTAATGCCCAGGAGATAATGCAATATTGAGGTCTGAAGTGCAAAAGAGAAGCCTAGTGGGGACAGAGAGATTTGAAAGTTATCAACAAAGAGGTGAGAAATGAGACCATGGGCGTGGATAAGAAGGTCAAAAGAGAAGAGGAATCAAGGAAGACCCTTGGAAGACTTGACTTTTCAGTGATGGAAGGAACAGTTAGCTCAGAGAATGAACAGCTAAAAAATCAGGAGGAATTTAGGAGAGTACAGGGGATAGGAAAAAATCAAAGGAGGAGGGATCCACACATCACATGGCCCAAGCAAATGAGAGAGGTACTTTCCAGAGAAGTCTCACTGATAGTGGAGGCAGAAGCCAGATTTCCAAGGCTCAGGGAGTGACCAGGTAGTAAAGAAGTGGGGGACAGAAGTGTGGACAAGTCTTTTCAGAAGTTCGTAAGAGGTGTTTGTTGAAAATCTCTCTTCTGCTGGGTCTACCTACTTTAGAAAGTGTGTGTGCAGCATTCCTGCAGCCTACGCTGGCTGTTTTGGCTCTCCCACCTCCCACTGCCCTATTAGACCCTTGAGAGAATTCCCATGATGATGGCCTCATTGTTGAATTCAACAATTTGTTCTTTTCCCTCAATGTACCTATTCATTCAGGATCATCTAGCACTGTTAGTCATTCATTTCCACCTCTGGTCCAAGATAACATTTGGGGTGGTTTTAAAATGTGAGTGCACATTCTTTGACATTCGCCCTTTAACCCTTTCCCCAAGAGTATGGGAAGGCTTTTGACTAGTTCTATTAATAGAGTATGGTGGAAATGACACTATGGAAACTTAAATGCTAGGTCATAAAAGGTCACGCAGCTTTCTGCCTTGTTGCTGGAAGCTATGGTCCCAGAGCCCTGAGCCACCACGTAAGAAGTCCCACCATCCTGAGAAGTCCAGCTGTCTCTCTGCCACACTGGAGAGGCCATGTAGAGATATCTAGTAGATAATCATACCTGAGCCCATACTTCAGTCTTTCCAGCCCAGGTGCAAGACGCATCAATGAAAAAGCCCTCCAGGAAATGGACCCTCCAGCCGCAACTATTCTAGCCCTGCAGCTGTCAGAGTTACCCCCAGCCATTCAAGTCATCCCAGTTGAGGGCCTAGATATTCAGAGGCAGAAAAGACCCACTGTGCCTGTCCAAATGCAGATGCATGACCCACAGCATTCATGTGCATAGTAAAATAGCTGTTTCACATTACTACTCTTTGGGATGGTTTGTTACACAGCAATAGATAACTGGAACACCATTTTTTCCCTCATTTCTGTTCTTCTATTCAGACCATTCTTTTTCTCCTAATCCTACACAGCTACACAGATTGTGTTCCCACCAGCCAGAGTGGGAAGTTCTCCCAACTCAGTAATGGAGCCTAATTAGCCCTAGACTAAATAAGGCTGTTCTGAACCTAACAAGGCTGAAAAGCATGCCTCAAAAGAACTAAATTCTATCCCAGAACAAAGCCTCGAAATATTTAAAGAAATACAAAACAAACAAAATCACACACTCAAGTATATAATATTTACAACTCCTGTCCTCCAATCAAAAATTACCAGGCACACAAAGAAGCAAAAAAAAATGCAAGGAGAAAAAGTGATCAATAAAAACAGACCCAGAAATAACACAGATGACAGAATTATTTGACAATGGTATTAATAGGATATTGAGGGGCATCTTGGTGACTCAGTTGGTTAAGCATCTGCCTTCAGCTCAGGTCATGATCCCAGGCTCCTGGGATAGAGTCGCACATCAGGCTTCCTGCTCTGCGGGAAGCCTGCTTCTCCCTCTCCCTCTGCCCCTCCTCCTGCTCATGCTCTCTCTCTCTCAAATAAATAAAAAAATAATCTTAAAAAATAGAATATTTATAATAGTTGACTACTATAAATATACTCAATATATTCAAGAAGAGAGAGGAAAACATGAACATGATGAAGATAGAAATTGATACAAAAAAGACCAAAGTCGGATGCCTGGGGGGGTGCAGTCAGTTAAGCATCCAACTCTTGATTTCAGCTCCGGTCATGATCTCTTGGTCGTGAGATTGAGCCCTGTGTCAGGCTCTATACTCGGCTCAGAGTCTAAATATTCTTTCTCCCTCTGCCCCTCCCCCGCCCATGTTCCCGCACGTGCTCTCACTCTCTCTCTCAAATCAATGAATAAGTGAATAAAATCTTTTTTAAAAAAGACCAAAATCAAACTTCTACAAATGAACAATACCCTGGATAGGATTAACAGCACATTAGACACTGCAGAAGAAAAAGAAGGCAGGAGAAGAAGATAAGTGAATGAAGGGTGAGACTGATAGAAGATGAGACTGATAGAAATCAACCAAAATATCTTAGATTTAAATTCAGCCATGTCAATAATCATATTAAATGTAAATGTTTAACATTCTAATTGGAAGGCAAAGATTGTCAGATTGGGTAAAAAGGCAAGACTGGGCCCTCTACAAGAGGCCCACTTTAAATATAAAGGCTATCAATAGATGAAAAGTAAAAGAATGGAAATATATATATATATATATGCAACACTCACACACACTTTTTTAAAAAGCTGGGTGGTTATACTAATATCATACAAAGTAGATTTCAGAACAAGGACTATTACCAGAAATTTAAAAGAGCATTTCATAATGACAAAGTGGTTAATTGATCAAGAAAACATAAAAATCCTAAATGTTAATGCCCTTAATAACATAGCTCAGAATACACGCAGCAAAAACCGATGAGCTAAAAGGAGAAAATGACAAATCCACAGTTTTGGTTGGAGATTTCAACATACTTCTCTCAATAACTGATAGAACAAAGTAGACAGAATATCAGTAAGAATATGGAACAGGGGTCAGCAAACAGCGCAGCCTTGCTTTTGTACATGAAGTTTTCTTGGAATTCAGCCATGCACATTTACTTACATGCGGTTGATGACTGCTTTCACGCTATGGTGGCAAAGTTGAGTGGATGGTATGGCCTGCAAGGCCAAAAACATTACACCCCCTGATATAAAAGACTTGAATGACATTACCAAATTGACCTAATTAACATTTTTAGAACATTCCACACAAGGACATCCGAATACACATTTTTTTCCAAGTACATGTGGAACATTTACTGAAACAGATTGTATTCTGCATGATAATACAAGTCTTAATACATTTACAAGGATTCAAATATTTTCTCTGCCCACAATAGAATTAAATTAGAAGTCAATAACTAACTAGACAATACACTTCCAAATAACCCAGGAGTCAAAGAAGAAACTACAAAGGAAATTAGAAATATTTGAATAACAGAAATGAAAATATGACATATCAGAATTTGAGGCATGCGGATCAAATAAGCTTTTACTCGGCTGCCCGTGTATTTTAGCTCAGGGACACCACGATCACTTAGCCACCACTGAAGTTTTCTGCGGGCCAAGCATCCTGCATATTGCTCTGGCCCAGCTGCCCACCTTATCTCTCGTGGTTAGGTGGCACCCTCCTGCTTCCTTGAATCAGCCAACTTCCCCAAAACTTAGTGGCTTAAACACCAACCTTTCACTTTGCTCACAATTCTGTGATCAGCTGAGTAGTTCTTGTGGTCTGAGTGGGCTTGCTGAGCCTTTCATGTGCCTGTAGTCAGCTGGTGGCTGGATGACCTAGGACATCCTCACTCACATATCTGGCAATAGGCTGGCTGTTGGCCAGAGAGACAGGGACACGAGGGCCACATGTCTCTCATCATTCAGCAGGCTAGCCCAGAATTTTTAACCAGAGGCCAGGTTCCAAAGCAGGAGGAAAGGGCAGACAAGCTCCAAAATGCAAACATTTTTCAAGCTTCAGTTTGGGCCACCCTTGTTACCTTGTCTAAAGTAACCTTGTTCCGTTGTCTAAAGCAGATTAAACGGTGGAACAAGATACAAGATGTAGAGAACCAGATTCCACCTGGGAAGAGTTGCAGAGTGCTGTGGGTACAATGGGAAGAATCTGTGACCACTTCTGCAATCTACGCAGGGAGCTCATTTCAATGGGGACGTCTCCCACTATCATCCCCATCCTGAAGAGAATAACCATGACACAGCCTTTCAGAATTCTGATGTTCCCCTCACCCGTGTATTACTCAAAGCTCTAGTCAAGAAAATGTCCTGTGGACCCTCCTCCCCGGGGGTCTTTGTTAGGGGCCAGGCGAGTATTTGCTGAAATCTCAATCATCACCGGAGCTCTAGCTGCAAAGCGTCTGGAAAAGGTTCTTTTCTTGCTTCCCAATCTCTGCAGTGTAGGGAAGGATGCCAGAAGGCGGTGACAGGGACTTTGAGCACCAGCCCCTCCTCCCCGCTCACGCTGAAGTACTTCAGGAGGAGGGACTTTTTGCAGCAACAAAAATGGAGTCTGAGGCAGGAGCTCCTGATGCCAGCTCCTATCCCTCGGCCTCGAATTCCAGCTCCTCTAAGCCATATCACCAGAGGCCTCCCACCTGCTGACTCAGACCAGCCACAGCTATAGCCCAAACTACCCCAAAGGGAGCAAGGCAGCCCCCATGCCTCGGCCAGACCCCTCCACCCCACCAGCACACACTCCTGAGGCCCAGAGCCTACAACAATAATCACCTTGGTCCCCAGCCCGACTGTGGGCCTGGGACTGTGATCCCCCTCAATCCTCAAAACCCCCTCAGGTGGGGCAACACTCCATCTTATAGGAGATAAAACCAAGGCTCAAAGAGGTGAAGTCACTTCCTCCTCAAAGTCACCTATGATAGAGTAACCAAGCTGGGATTTGAACCCAAACCAAAGTGATGCAAAAGTCTCCCCACTGGGTTGCATAGCTTACCTGGCTCTCATTTTCGACCTCTGCAGTCCCTAGACCGAGGACCAGGACACCAAGGGAGGACCACGCTGACCCACCATGGGTGCTCGCGCTGGGGCCTGTAATCAGCCCTCGGCATAGGCCCCACCAAACCCCCCTCTGCTGCCCACAAACATGCCTTGGGTGAGAGGGACACATTCCTCCCTCCAAATTCCTAGAGGAAAAACCCATATGTGATGGTTGGAAATACGCTATAACAACCAGACATCCCGGGGCGCCTGGGTGGCTCAGTTGGTTAAGCATCTGCCTTTGGCTCAGGTCATGATCCCAGCGTTCTGGGATAGAGCCCCGCATCAGGCTCCCTGCTCAGCGGGAAGCCTGATTCTCCCTCTCCCACTCTCCCTGCTTGTGTTCCCTCTCTTGTTGCCTCTCTCTCTGTCAAATAAATAAATAAAATCTTTAAAAACAACAACAACAACTAGACATCCCTGTAGTCAGCTATGTAAATGTGGGGACATTGCCAGTTCTATTTCCCCTTGCTTGCAGAACAGACTTTTCCTAAGGAGAATCCCCTAGGATAGAAGGGGGGGGGTGATGTCACCCCTCACACGGGCACTAGGACTATAACATGTCACCCATGCCTGGCCAATCAGAGTCCACATGATTGGTTCAGAGGTGGACATATGATCCAATCTGAGCCAATGGCCATGCGGCACCTTGTGTCGTTGGAGACTTTTTCTGGAACGAACGGGAAGAGGAAGTTCTCATTCCACTGGAATTGCTGAGCTTGTTAAAGATGAGCCTAAAGCCTCTGGAGCGATCTGGCCAGGATAAGGAGAAAGTCTCCAAGAGCCAACACAGAGGCCCTGGAGCCTGCCATTCCTGAAACTGGAAGAGTTTTCTTTTCCCTTTTTCTTTTTCTTAAAAGAATGACTTATATCTTCAATGTCACTTGTCCTGAAATTTTTTTTAAAGATTTTACTTATTTATTTGACAAAGAGAGAGCATGCGCACAAGCAGGGGGAGCAGCAGGCAGAGGGAGAGGGAGAAGCAAGCTCCCCACTAAGCAGAGAGCCCCACGAGGGGCTCGAACCCACACCCCGGGATCATGACCCGAGCCAAAGGCAGTTGCTTAACCAACTGAGCCACCCAGGCACCCCTGGAAGAGTTTTCAATTACATAAATCAATAATTTCTCTTTTTTCCTGAAGGCATTTTGAGTTGGGTTTCTGTCACATGCAGTCAAATGATCCTGTTGTACACAACACACTATGAAAGTCAAGTCAGGGTTCCATTTGTTTTGCAAGGCATGAACTTGGCCCCTTTCTCATCAAGTAAGCAAATAAAATCCTCCGTAACCAGAACCATCATTCCAGCCATTCTGGCGCCTTCCCAGGGCCTTGCCCAACCTCTTCCTGACCTGAACACCCCCTCCCCCCACACACACAACGTGGCAGTTCCCCAGCAGCAATGTCGGCCCTGCCCACCTCCCTTGATACCCAGTCTGGCCCTCAAGTTGTCCTTCCATGAAGACCTCGACTCCCTGCAGAGGGACACAGGCTCAGGGTGTGGGGCTGAGCAGAAACAGCCTTAGGCTATGGTCACGGAACTGTGGATCAGGCATCTATCAGTTATACGCTTTTGAGCAAGTATCCTAATATCCATATGTTTATTTACATATTTTGCGACACTATTTGCATTTTATGTACTAATAAAACTTCACTAATTCCTCATTTTAGACGACATTTAAATAAAAATTCTCCAACTCTCATCCCCTGTCTTTCACCCCCTCTTTGGAGACCTCAGGAGGAGGGGGTGCTGGCCAGACTCTCCTGCCCATCCCCCAAGTTGTTTTCCAAACTTTCAATATTGTTAGTAAAAGGAGGGGCCCTGCCCGGGGAGGGCTGGCTGAATTACCCCATGGAAATATTGGCGCCCTGGGCTGGGGGCAGGGTGGGCCCAGTTTCCAGGAAGAGTTTGGGCAGGAAGCCAGGCAGGAAGGGGCTGGGAGTTTCTGGAAGGGCAGCCTGGAGAGGCCTGGCAGGCTAGTCCATGGACCTCACTGTGCAGCACTTTCAGAGATGGGGAATCCTTGGCACTTCCGGCACATGCCAGGGCACAGGTGGGGGAGGGAGGGCAGGAGGGTTCCTGGCTGAGAACAGGGACAGAGGTGGTAGGCGACTCCTCAGTGGGCTTTCAGGAGGGGTGGCCATGCATGGACAGGAGAAGGTGGGCAGACTTGCAGGGGCAGTGACGGGGGGCACTTGGGTCTCCCCCTGAGCCTGCCCCCCCCATAGCCTGGGTGGGATCATTGGAAGACATAAACTTTCAGCCAAGAGGATCCCTGGAGCAGAAGGGGACAGAGAGGAGGCCCAGAGGGGTTTTACTTGGTTAGGGGTGGGGAGTCGGAGGGCGGTGTTGTCAGGTTGGAAAGATCCCCAGGCAAAGACTCTTGCTGATGTGCAGGGAAGGAGCTGTTCCGTGGGGGCCCCTCGCTCAGACTTCTGCGGCCCGTGACAGCCAGCCCAGGAGATGCCTCCTTGACACAGTAGTTAGGTTATAGGACAGAGGCCCAAGGTAGGAATGGCATCAGCAATACAGAATTTGGTTATTCTGTCACTACTGGTCTGGGCCCAGCCTTTCTGGGAGGATGTGGCGTTTGCACGGTGTCAGAGACCCAGGCTCCCTCTGCCTCACTGTTCCAGACACAGCAGGATGGAGGGAGGGCGGAAGACACCTCACAACCTATCCCCTGGCCACACCCCACTAACAGGATGAGGGGACGTGACGTTAGAATGTGGTCCCGGGCCTCGCTGAGAGCTCTGTGACCGTGGAATGAGGAGAGAAGGTACTGGGGGCCAGCTGGCAGCCCACCCCATGTACCTGAGTACTCAGGGTCACACAGGAACAAGCTTCTTCCACCAGGGTCCTCCAACAAGAACTTTGTTTACCTCTATGGGGAAGTAAACACAGGGATGGTCCTTACAGGAACACGTGCAGGGTGCAGAAAGAGCCCAGGTTTCCCAGCTCGGGCCTCTCTGCCCATGAGAGGAAACAACTCCTCAGCGGCCCCTTCGGCCTCTTGTCCCCTGGCCTGGCTCCGCCTGCACCAGCCCCAAGCACAAGGAACCCCAGATATAAGCCTCTCAAATCCATATCCTCTTAGCATCTGCGGCTAAATGGCCCCTGTGTCCCATCCTTCATCCAGTCGTTCATGCAAACTTTACTGAGCACCGCCCAAGCCTCAGTCCGCCTTCAGGGGTCCCACCACCTCCAGATCCTGTGCTCCCCACCCCCACCCCACAGTAATGGTTCAGGTAGAAATGCTAGCCGAGCTGCTCCAACCAGGGCGAAGGGAAGGACTTCGGCAGGCAGCGCCCAGACCAAGATTTGAACCTGGGAGAACAAGAGCCCTGGAGCGGCTGGGCCGGTCCTTACATTGTGGGAACCCCTTTCCCGAGGGGGGCCCCATGAGAAGAAAGCAGATGCATGATGTCTGAGCCCCTTGAAGCAAGGGCTCCCCCAGAGAGGAACTCCCAAGTAAGCCAGCTGTGGCCTGCAGCCCGAGCGCGCCGGCTGCCAGAGAAGGCACGGAGGCCGACCTGTAGGAGGAAGGGGAAGAGCAAAGGGCGGGCTGCCGGCTGGGATCTTGGGAGCAGCCTCCGCCCTTGCACCCCTTCTCCCTCTCCTCACGGTGCTCCAGCTCACTGCCGTCATCGGAACGTCCGGAGGGAAGTGGGCACTCTCTACTTCAGGCCGAGACCTCCTTCAGAGCCATCAGTGGGGCAGGCAGGGGATAGGGGGGCTGTGAGAGGACACAGGCCAGGTCCTTGTTCAGGCGTCGAGGCCCAGGCCACCTCAGCGGGCGCCCGGCAAGCATCCCCTCCTGGGAGTCTAAGCTGACCTCTCTTCTCCAGGGGAGGTCCTCCCTCTCAGCCGCAGGAAAGAGGGCAGATGCCCCAAAGACAGGAAGCGGTTCAAAATAGCCTGGGGGGCTGTCAGAAAGGCCATCCAAGCAGGAAATGCTGCTGGAGTGGGGAGAAGGGCTGCGAGGCTCCTGCAGCACTGTCCTCTTGGAGCCCCTTCCCCGGGCATGAGGGGCCCCGGCGTCACGGGCACACAGTCTCACGCAAGGACGGGCCTCGCTGGCGACCGCGCGCACTCATCGGCAGGAACTGCGGTATGACTCCGCGACAAAGCGCAGGCTGTCACAAGGGCTTAGGAGAGGGGCCCGGCCACACCACAGTGGGGAAGGCCTCCCTGAGCCAGACCCACAGGCCCTGCGGCCAGGGGTCATTGCGGCGGACACCATGGGGGGCCCGCACGGTCTGTTCCCACCTCCTCTGTGGCCCAAATGCAGATGTTGGCACACGTGAACTACATTTCCCAGACTCCCTTAAAACGAGGGTCAAATGAGATTCCACCGATCCAGGGCACTCCTGTGTGATCTGGAAGGCGAACAGGCCTTTGGGGTTTTCTGCTGGTAAGTGTGGTCGCGGAGATGCTGGGTCTCTGCGGTGATGGTCCAGGCTCCAGGGTCCAGGTTCTAGGCTCCAGGCTCTGGCTTCATGGGGTTCGACCAGCAGCTGAAGTGGCTTCTGATCCCTGGATCACAGCTGAAAGGCTCCGTTCTTGAACTAGCAGTTCCAGCGGTAGTTACAATCCCCAATGGTAGCAGAGCTGGGGCCAGGCTCTGCCGTGTTTTCCTGAGATCATCCTGGAGGCTCCACCAGCTCTTCCAGAGTAGCACCCAAGTCCCTATATTAAATCTCCTCTCCTGCTTCAAATACCTAGAATGACTTCTGTATATAAACTAAGACACCAGGCAGAGAACAAAAGGATGGTCCAGATGAAGGGCCTGGCATGAGTGTGGCAGCCTTGCTGCAGAGAAGGGAGCGGACGCAGGGACCCAGCTGGGAGCTACTACGCGGTACGACAGGAGCCTGAACTAAGGCAGGGACAGTGGGATGGAGCAGAAGGGAAGGGTAGGGGTGAAGAATAAGCCAGACTTAGTAACTGTGGGCATGAAGGTGTCTCCTTGGACCCATGAGATCCCATGACTCTTAGGAAGCACACAGAGCAGGGTGGTGTCGTGCGGAGAGCATGGGCCTCAGGCCTGCCCGGTGAGACAGCGGAGACCCCTGACCTCGTGTGGCTCATGGGCCCGCAAGGGACATAGATCAACAAGTGGATACAATTATTTCCCAAAGTGACAAGTGCTACCAAAAAGAGGGTAGCATCAGAATAAAAAGGGGCAGGTTGGTCAGGAGGGGCCTCTCAGAGCTGGTGTTGGGTTGATACCTGAAGCATGAGGAGGCAGCCATGGGAGGATCTGAAGGAAGGACTGTCCGAGCAAAGGGAATAGCCAGTGCAAAGTTCTCAGTGCAGGAAGGGACGTGACGCGGGGTGCCTGGGAGGCTCAGCCAGTGAAGTGTCTGCCTTCCACTCAGGTCATGATTCCAGGGTCCTGGAATCGAGTTCTGCATCTGGCTCCCTGCTCAATGGGGCGTCTGCTTCTCCCTCTCCCTCTGCCCCTCTCCCCACTTGTGCACTCCCTCTCTCTCTCAAATAAATAAATAAAATCTTCAAAAAAAAAAAAAAAAGGAAGGGACGTGACATGTCCTGGGCTCACACAGAGGCGGGATGGCTAAGATAGATAAGCAAGAAAAGAGACGGGGTCCCAGGGGAAGGCTGGAGAGGGTAAAAACTCAGAACCTTTGATTAACCAGAATGTCCCACCCTCCATGTTCAAGCATTAATGCCATTAATTTAGCAAATGCGTGAGTAATGTGTTAAAGGGCCACCAGGAACCAGACAAATAGTAGGAAAGATGTGCAGCAGGGGAGGGGACCAGAATCAAATACAGACAGGAATCACTAGCTACCAAACACCAGAGAGAGGGGGCTAAACATCCCTCTCAGATGGAGGGAAGAGAAGGGAAGGATGCGGGTGAAGGGAGAAATCTTCCAGAGGATTCCAGGTCAGATCCCAGCTGAAGCAGGACTTTTCTGGTGGCAGATGATGACCGAACCTCAACTGGCCTAACTAAAATGAGCATTATTGACATAAGTAGCTGAAAAACCTGGATGCGGATTAAGCCCAAATTAAGGTTTCTAAGCACCATCACTGTTGCCAGCTCTTTCAGCTTAGTTCACCTTCTCTGGTGGCTTTGCTCTCCTCCTGCTGGAGAGATGGCTGCCGTAGCTCCAGCCCTTATATCTATCTGCTCAGCCTATAGGCCATCAGAAACAAGAATGTCTCCAGTTGACTTGGATCAGGACCATCTCTGAGCCTATTGAGGTGGTCAGGGGAATGCAGCGCATTGGCTAGCCGTGGCTGGGGTGGCCCACCCCCAGAGCCAGTGGGGGCCAGCCCCAGGCAATCACATGGGCCCGGAGTGGGGGAGGGGAGGGTTTGTTGCCAGGGTAATGGGGTGAGGGAATGGATGCTGGTCCACCAAGGACTTCCAACAAGAGCCACCGAAACTACAATATTACTAATCATCACATCACCACCATGATTCTTAGCCACTGAGCACGGGCGGCGCCCCTGAGCCTGCTAAGTGCTTTACATGTATAATCTCAGTCCGTGCTCAGGACCCCTGAAGGCAGGTGCTCTTCATTCCCTCATGCAGTAGTTGTTTATCAAGCACCTTCCAAGGAGCTTGCCTCCGTCCCAGGTGTCAGGGACACAGCCCTGAACAAAGCAGCAAGCCTCCCCACCTTCAACCTTCCATGCTGACATTCCAGCAAGAAGGAGCTACACAAGCAAAGTTCATGGCGGCTGGAAATGCTTGGGAGACGCTGAAGCCGGGGGGGAGCGGGGAGGGTTTAAACAAAGGCGGTGACACTTGAGGAGACCTCAAAGGATGTGAGGAAGCAAACCTTCGGGGTGCCTGAGGGGAGCAGCCATTGCAAGGGCCCTGGGGCCGGCCTGTGGCTGTGTGTACGAGGAGCCGAGGAGCCGGTGGAAGCCACTGTGTGGGGGGTGGGGCAGTGAGGGTGAATGGTAGGAAAGGAGGGAAAGGAGGAGAGGGGAAAGGAGGGGAGGGCTTTCGCTCTGTTGATGCAGGAACCTTGGGGGAGTTTTGAGCAAAGGGGAGACTGGTTAAAGTGGGACCCTGCTGCCTGCTGTGGGGAGAAGAGGTTGTGGTTGGAACACAAGGGACCCAGGTGGGAGGTGGGGAGCCTAGGGAGGGCTAGGACTGGGTGGCAGCAGGGGGCCGGGCAAAGAGCCAGGTTTGACGCACTGTGAAGGCAGAGCGGGCAGGGTTTGCGGGCAGATTGGATAAGGGGGTGAGGGAAAGAGATGCCCACATACAGATGAGAAAACCGGGGCCCAGGAGGTTAAGAAATTTGATCTGGGTTCTGAGTCCATCTTGGCAGGCTGTATGCAATCAGGGCACCTACCCGGCCGCGGGGCACCCAGAGGAAGGGGCTGCCTATTTCTTTTTTTATATATATATATTATAATATTTTTAATTATATTATGTTAGTCACCATACAGTACATCCCTGGTTTTTGCTGTTAAATTCTATGATTCATTACTTGCGTATAACACCCAGTGCACCATGCAATACGTGCCCTCCTTACTACCCATCACCAGCCGGGGATCCCTCCTACATTGTTGGTGGGAATGCCTATTTCTAATTAGCTGGCGGTGGCCGTGCCTGTCTGTGAGAGGCAGCGTCCTGCTGCCTGAGCCCACCGAGGACAGCGCGCCCGCCACAGACAACCGCTGACTATCCCTTTATCCCTTCAGGCTGCTGGTCCAGGCGGGCTGGGCCCAGCAGGGAGCCAACGAGTGCAGGTTGCCCAGGCTCTCTAGAAAGAAACGCAGAGGGACAGAAAGCAGAGGCTGGTGTGTTTTTCAGGAAGGAAATCTTCGCTGCTGTAACAGTCTGGGAGTCTCGGCTCAGCCCAGCAGTCCACCCCGCCAGGAAGCGCCCCCTCCTGCCTCGCTTGCTGGTCCGAGGCAAACACTTTTGAGGACAGGAAGGGGAGAGGTGAGGTGAGTATCAAAGCAGCTGTGGAATTCGGGGGCGGGCCAAGCAAGGGGGTCCTTGCTGTCTTAAGTGCTGATGGTGACTTCCAAGACCCCAGACCGTGAGCAGACGGTGGGTTGGGGGTGGGTGGGGGTGGGGCAGCCAGGCCCAGGGCCTGGCCCCACAATGCATCACATTACCCCGGCCGGAATTCCTGCAGGACGCTTTGTTCTAGATGGCAGCCCTGCTAGGGCCATCAGGCCTGGGCCGTGGCCTGGGTGGCAGGCCAGAATGAGGCCTCAGGAAGCCCTCAGCTGGTTACAGGGCTGGGCACTGCCCCTCGGTCCTGCCAGCCCTTCTCCGGGCACGCTCCACCCCACCGGCGCCACAGCCCCCCTGGGCCTCCCCCCTTCCCCGCCCCCGCCCCGGAGCCTGGAAACTGGGCCCCGTCCAGCCCGACAGGCTGTGTTAACTCCAGCTGGGGGGCTTTGCTGAGGCCACCCCAGTTTCCTGCGGCGTGCCAGCTGTCTACAACCGAGTCCACCCCTCCTGCTTCCCCTGTCCTCACCAAGCCTCCCCCTCTCCCTGCCCTGTCTCCCTCCCCCATGTGGCAACCTGCCCTGGAAGCATTCCCTGGATGGTTCACAGTGGAAACTCTGCAGAGTTGCTCCAGGCTGTGTGACATCAGGAAAGCAACTTAACCTCTCTGTGCTTCAGCTTCCTCTGCTTTACAGAAGGCCACAGGCTCCTCTGGAGAAGCAGTAAAGCAGGGGCACCCAGGGGAGGAGAAACACTCAGCTTTGGGGAACTGATTCAGAATTATGCAATCAGAAGAATCCAGAGGAAAAGCGTGTTAATTTCAGCACTGAGTTTCGGCGTTACTTTGATTTGTGGAATTTTTTAGAACAAACACGTACGGCACTTAGCAGTGCCGGGCACTGTTCTAAGCTCTTGGCCTGTACGGAGGCACCAGCCACGGCGGCAGCTTCACGCCTGGGCGAAGGAGGAGACCGAACCACAGACAGGTGGACAGGATGCCCGGAGGTGGGAAGTTGCCGAATTAGGGTTCAACCCTGGTGTCCAGGCTCCAGGTCCACGCTCATGAACACCCCCTTGCACCCCCAAGTTCTTACGGCCACTGAGGCCTCCAGCTTCCCTTCCCCTGCCAACCTCAGAGGAGTAAAGCCCCCATCTTTACAGAGACGAGGTTATTCTTCAGAACTGTGTAAGGCGGGTGTGTGTGTGTGTGTGTGTGTGTAAAGGTGCCTGCGTGACTGTGTGTGTGTGAGTGCACGTGTGAGCGTCTGGGCGTTATAACAGTGAGTGTATCGTGTGACTATGCATATAGGTGTGAGTGTGTGTGCGTTTGAGTGGGGTGTGGGTCGGTGTGTGTGTGAGTGTGTGTTGTGTGTCAGACTGTGGTGTGTGTGTGTATGAGTGGATGTATGGATGTGCGGGCATGTGGGCGTGCGTAGACTTGGGGTGTGAGCAAGTCTGTTGTGAGCACACTGCCTGTGTGCACGGCAGCCTGGGGAACTCTGAGCAGAGCTGGCGAGGAAAGAGGGAGTAGGGCAGGGGTGAGACTTTGGATGTGCCTGAAAAAATTAAAGAGTGATTAGTCAAAGCTGAATTGTTTTTCTAAACTCCTAATGCAAACAACATGTGGGGCAGCGCCCAGATGGTGCCCGGGAGCCCCCGACGGGGTCCTCAGGAAACAGGTGCTCTTGGAATGTTTCCTGCCGCTGGGCTGTGGCGGCCGAGCGAGGTCGCCATGTTCTTTATTACCGTCCGGCAGGGCCCAGCTGCAGGCCCGTCCAGCTGGGTGGAAACCCACGGCCACCGGTCACAACAATGCAGGCCTCAGCTGGGACAGGCCCCACAGCTCTGCCAGGCCCAGCGTCGCCAGCCAGTATGAGGTGTGTCCCCGGGCCAGGGTCACGGGGGGCGGGAGCCGTGCTCGCCTGGCTCCACGCAATTGCTTGCAAGACTGTCCTGAGCATCTTTACTCTGGAAAGCTCTTGCCAATTATTCTCCCCGAGTGTTGTACCAACGCATAGTTCCACCAGCAGCGAATGCGAGGAGTTGTTTTCCTACACCTTCTACAAGCCTGGGGTATTCTCAGTCGTTTCATTCCTGTTAGTCTGATAGAGCAGGATGATATCTCCCAAGAAGAGGGGCACAATGATGCCTGTGTTTTAGGAAGATCCCTAGGGGTGGCTAAATTGATGATAGACTGGGGTATAACTAGGATTATGTTCAGTCACACACACACAGTGTGTAATTCAGTGACTTAAATAGGGATTTATTTATCTCACGTAAGGAGAAATCCGAATGCTGTTCAATGGCTGGAGCATGCCTGGGCTGAAATCTCTGTGAATCTCTTTCCTTATGGTCACAAGATGGATGCTGTCATTCCAGCCATTAGATCTACATTCAAGACAAGGAGAGGGAAGAACAAGGACGGGTTGGAGCTGAGTCCATCTCTTTGTATCAGAAAGAAAAGCCCTCCTCGAAGCTACCCCAGCCAATTATCTGCTACTATATTATAGGCAGAGGATGGGGATGGATTTGGGGCAGCTGACCACTAGAGTCTGCCACGACGGGTGCCAGCACACCGGCTGCCAGACACTGCTGCTGTGGGTCAGCCTGGGCCCTGCCCCGCCTGGCCCCGCTCAAGTGAGCCTCCAGCCACCCACCAATAGCCGTGGTTGGTCCTGCAACCAGCAAGAGTTCAGCCTGGAATGTACCAGGAGCTTTCTTCTAGCTCAAGGCAGGCCTCAAAAATTGTCTCCAAGCTTCTGGTGAGGGATACAAGACAGCTTCCTGCCCAGTGTGGGAGCCAATTGGTTGGGTCTCAGACTTCTAGAACATTCCATCTGCCTTGATCTCTGTCATGGAAAGGAAGTCTAACCCTGTGTCCAGGATACACTGGCTCCCACCAGCCCTTTCCCAGTGTGGAATCCTGTCTTGAGCACCCATCTTGGCCGCACCACCTGGCTAACAAGCAGCTTCTCCGACCATCTGCTCTGCCTGTCCATCCCTCTCTCTTTCACGTGGCTTCCTGATACTTCCTGTTCAGGTGTTGGCCATTCTGTCCTGGACATGGCTGTCTGCATGGGCTGCAGCTGTCTTGCCATTCCCCCAAGCCTCTGGGCCCAGCCACACAGTCCCGGAATGCCATCATTCTTTCAGAAATATTTTTTAATCAGAAGAGTATAGGGGCACCTGAGTGGCTCAGTTGGTTAAGCGTCCAACTCTTGATTTCACCTCAGGTCATGATCTCAGGGTCGTGAGATCAAGCCCCACATCAGCATGGAGCCTGCCTGAGATTCTCTCTCCCTCTGCCCCTCTCCCACCCACTCACGTGCTTATGTTCTCTCACACTTTCTCTGTCTCAAAAAAATAAGAGTACATCGTGGGGGGAGGTGCCTGGTTGGCTCAGTGGAGTGTGCGACTCTTGATTTTAGGGCCATGAGTTCAAGCCCCATGTTGGGTGTAGACCCTATTTAAAAAACAAAAGAGTATATGGGAATTCTATTTCTAGCAAAATGACAGTGGGCAATAGGCAATCTAATAATTCTAATAATATTCTAATAATAGCTGACACATAGCACTTACTGCACCTAGACACCATTCTGAACACTTGATATGTTTGTTCACAGTGACCCTCTCTGGTGGGAATACGAGTCTTCCATTTTTCAGATGAGAAACTGAGGCACAACAAGGTTAAGTAGCCTGCCCAAGTCACACAGTTATGAGTAGCCTAGTATTTCCTAGAATTGGTTAAAGTATAATAAACATTCCTTTCAATGCACTGCAGATCTTGCAGGAAGAAAGAAAGAGAGGGAGGAAGTGAGGAGGGAGGGAGTGAGGAGGGAGGGAGGGAGGTTAGGAAGGAAGGAAGGAAGGAAGGAAGGAAGGAAGGAAGGAAGGAAGGAAGGAAAGGAAGGAAAATTCCTAAGGGTCAAAGTGAAAGAGCATCAAAAAAGTGAAGTAAAACTCCCACCCCTTCAGTGTGGACTGTGCCCAGTGACTTCCTTCCAAAGAGGAGAAAGAGTAACTTCACAGTAGAGACACCCAACAAGCATGGCCTCGGCCAGGTGCTCAAGGTCAGCACCGAGACGGATATGTTACATCGACATGTGCACCCGTGATGCGATGTGATGAGAAAGGCACTTTACCTCTGTGGTCTTCCTCCCAAAACATACAATCCCAGTTAAACCACTGGCAAAACATCAGACAAATCCCAGCTGAGAGATGCTTTATGGAATACCTGACCAGTACTCCACAAAACTCCCAAGGTCATCAAAAAACAAGGAAAATCTGAGCAACTGTCACAGTCTGGAGGAGCCTGAGGAGACATGACATCTAAATGTCATAATCTCCTGGATGGGATCCTGAGACAGAAAAAGGACATTCGATAAAAACTAAAGAGATCTTGGGCGCCTGGGTGGCTCAGTCAGTTAAGCATCTGCCTTCGGCTTGGGTCATGATCGCCGGTGCCTGGGATCGAGTCCCGCATAGGGCTCCTTGCTCAGCGGGGAGTCTGTTCGCCTTCTCCCTCTGACCCTCCCCTGGCTTGTGCTCTCTCTCATTCACTCTCTCTCTCAAATAAATAAATAAAATCTTAAAAAAAGAAAAACTAAAGAGATCTTAATTAAGTACAGGTTTTAGTCAATAATAATAGTCATTCATCGTGACAAATCAACCACATCAATCTCATATGTTATCAGTAGGGGAAACTGGATACAGAGTCTATGGGAACTCCTTGTTACTTTTCTATAAATCTCAAGTTATTCTAAAATAAAAAGTTGATCTAAAAATGGGGGCACCTGGGTGGCTCAGTTGGTTAAGCATCTCTTGATTTTGTCTCGGGTCATGAGCTCAGGGTCATGAGAGCGAGCCCCACATCAGGCTTCACACCAGACATGGATTCTCTCTTCTTAAAATTCTCTCTCCCCCCTCCCTCTGCACTCCCACCCCCGCTCTCTCTCTCTTTCTCTATCTCAATAATAATAATAATAATAATAATAATAAATGAAGGGACAACTGGAAAAGAACACAGCACTTAGAAATTCTGCAGGGGCAGGTGATGGCCAGAGCTGTCAATCTAACCAAAGCTCCTCACAGTCCCGTGGGGACAGCCTGTGGGGGTCAGGAGGCGGTAACAGAATCCCCAACCCTCTCGGGGATCCTTGAAGAGCTCCTGCCTCAGTGAAATGATGGTGGCTGGTAGAAAAGTCCCCTGAGTGACAAAGGGAAACAAGAGGATTGGTATCAGTGTCAGGACCCTAAACAGAGAGAAAACATCTCTCCACCAGAATTCCAACCACCCTTCCACCAACACTGGAGTTTTGGGTTAAAGTTTAGGCAACTGTCCCCAAGCTGATCAATTACTGTAAAAAACAACCCCGGGCTTCTTCTTCAGGCACATTACCTGGAAGAAGCAACAGTATCTTCCCAGAGACCCACCCTCAACCACGGCTATGCAGACACCACAGACACAGGCCTGCCAGCGATGCCACTGCAACCCCAGCGCCAAGACACACAGGGAACCCGCTATCAGAAGATGCAACCGACGACAGGATTGGAGCCCGGAACTGCAGAGAGAATCATCAGACACAAACTGATGGCAAGTTGCAAGCCAAGTTAGAAAAGAAGGAATCTGACATGTAAGAGAAAAATAAACCATTTTTTCAAAAAAACACATTTGAAAAAGAACCGAATGGAACCCCAAAACATTAAAAATAAAATATTCGCAATGAAAAAAGTGGAGGGATGAGAGTCCATCAGGACGCAGTGACGCAGATTAGAGAAGGACAAACAGAGCTGATGGTGCGTCTGGGCGCTGGCTCAGAGGCCGCGAGATGGAAGCTGCAGGAAGGAGGGCGAGGGTCAGAGGAGAGAATGAAAGGCCCAACACAGGGCATTGGGAGAGCCAGGGAGAGAGACGAGAGACCTGGAGGGAGGAAGTATTCCGAGAGATGATGGCTAAGAATCGTCCAGGATTGATTGAAAAGATGAATTCTCAACATCGACAGGCGGAATTCTCAACATCTGAACAGGAGAAATGAAAGGAAAGCAACCGCTGGATGCCCCGTTGCAAAACTGCAGACCACTGCAGACAGAGAGGCGGTGCCCGGCCCCAGGACAGAAGGGCCACTTGTTCCCCAGCTGCGGGACGGCTGGCTGCTGAGGGCGCACAGCTGTGTCCCTCTCCAGGAATTGCTGTCAGCCACATGGTGCTGCCTCCCCCGAGGCCACCTTCCTTCCCCAGGGCTCCACTCGGCCTGGAATAGCTGGTGCCCAGCGCCAGAGCTCCCCCGGGGAGCAGGGGTGGGGGGGCGGGGGTGTGTGCTCCTGAGGCCTCTGTCAGGCTCCCCAGCACACCTCCTGTGCACACCGTCCTCCTCGGTCTGTCCTCTGGGGAATCAGCTGCCAACGAGATTTTCATCGCTGGATTCAGAGGGTTAGCAAGTCAAGTGCCCCAGAAAGTAGGATGTGGCTGCCAGGGGTCGGGGGAGGAGGGAATGGGGGGTTAGTATCTAATGGGGACAGAGTTTCAGTTTGGGAAGATGAGAAAGTTCTAGAGACGGATGGTGGGGATGATTCCACCACAGAGCAACATACTTAATGTCATTGAACTGTACATTTATTTTTGTCAGCTCTAAAAGTTTATTAAATAAAAAGGCTAGCACCAGCTGAGAAAAAAACTTACTATTAACATTTCGCTATTGACAAAGTACTTTCATATGAATTAACTCATTGGCTGCCAAAATTGAATGATAATACATGATACAGTATATGGTGACACGCGGACTGACCAGCACGACCACATGCTCTTCTGAGCCGCCAGTGACAAAAATTCCACACTGATTACAATTTCGTATTTTGTACACAAAAACATGATTTTTTACCTCTGTTATGTCAGGGCGGTACAGAAGAAAGGGAATTCATTCTTCATTTGGCCAGTGACGAGATGCAGTTTATAAAACCACTCATACAGATTTTGCAAAAATCACTCAGAGACCTAGCTGACTAGCCCAAACGACACACAGGATTTTTGACTGTCTTTTATCTCTGTAACAGCTTCTCTTTTGAACTGTACATTTAAAATTAATTTAAGGGACGCCTAAGTGACTCAGTCGGCTAAGCGTCTGCCTTCGGCTCAGGTCATGTTCCCGGGGTCCTGGGATTGAGCCCCGAGCGGAGCTCCCTACTCAGCGGGGAGCCTGCTTCTCCCTCTGCCGGCCGCTCCCCCTGCTTGTGCTCCCTCTCACTCTATCTCTGATAAATAAATAGATAAATAATCTTATCAATAAAATAAACTTAATTTAAAAAGTAAATTTTATACCATGTGTATTTTACTAAAATAAAAAAATCAAGTAGCCCAAATATGAAATCCATATCGGTATCAATATCCATACTGATATCAATGAATGATTGAATAAATTACTAAGTGGAGGAAGGAGACAAATCCCTCAGGCAGAAGAACCCCAAGTAAGTTATGAAGATATTCCACAAGAAATATCTTTAGTGTGGGCTGCACCTGGTGACTTCCTTCCAAAGAGCTTGCTGCAGAAAAAGGGAGAAAGAGTAACTCCACGGTGGAGACACCCGACAAGCATGACCTCAGCCAGGTGCTCAAGGTCAACACCCAGTGATACATCATGTTGACAGCGGGCTCCCGTCATCTGACATGATGAGAATGACCCTTTACCTCTAGGGTCTTCCTCCCCAAGCACATTGACATCTTCCGATAAAATTGCAAAACTAGCACAGAGAGATCCCATACTTCCTCACCCAGTTCCCCTGATTAGTACTATTTTCCATTAGTGTGGTACCTTCATTCCAATTAATGAACCAACATTGACATTATTTTAATTAATAATTATTAACTAATTATTAACTAATTAATTATTTACATTATTTTTCCTTTAAATTTTTTAAATTATGTTAGTCACCATACAGTATAACATTATTATTAACTCAAATCCATACTTTATTCAGATGTCTTTAGTTTTTACCTAATGTCCTTTTTCTGTCCCAGGACCCCATCCGGGGGTCATCTCCTTTGGCTCCTTTTGGCTATGACAGTTTCTCACTTTCCTTGCTAATAATAAGGGAAACTGGAGGAGAGCCTTAATTTTTCCATCAATCTAAAAATGTCTTAGAATATAAAGTCTATTAATTTTTTCTAAAGGCTAGTAGCGCAAGGCTTATAATGAAAAGCAATGACCCCTGATTGACCTCGGGCTCCCTCGAGCAAACCGTGGTAGTTCGTTCTGATTTGGGTTTCTTATTATGCTCGTCCCCATACACCTAAATCCAAGGCCTAGAACGGCCGTCACTTCATTAATCAGCTCAAACCATGGTCGCCCGCTTCCTGGGACAGTGAGGTGTCAGCTGGCTCACACCACCCCACCTCCTCCCCGTTTTTGTATGTTTGAGTTTTCAGACCTCCTCCGTTCTCCCACCACCTTCACAGTTGTTGCTTTATTTGAGTAACACCTGTGTTATCATTTACTTATTATTTCTCCTTTCGATGGACTTGGTTTTACAGATGAAAGTATTTTAGTCTGTTTTACTCGCGTCCCTATTCCTAATCCTTGAATAGCACCTGGCATATAGAATGTGTTCAGCCAACACTTACTGAAGAAAAGGAAAAAAAGAACTTGTTAAGTGGGGGCGTGTATGGCGGTGGTTGGATGTCTTACAGGGAGGCGGCGGCGGGAGGAGGCGGGAACTCTTTGGTGCTTCAAATACCTCCTTGCCCCGCGTAGTCTCCTGCCTTAAGTATGCTTAATCCCGTCACGCACAAAAATAAGCAAATAAATAAGCATACAATAAAATGAAAGTATTTTAAAAGAAAGCATTTTTAAAAAGACTTTATTGATTTATTTAAGAGAGAGCAAAAGTGAGAGAGATCTCAGAGGGAGAGGAAGAAGCAGACCCCCCGCTGAGCAGGGAGCCCGATGCGGGGTTCACTCCCAGGACCCCGAGATCGTGACCTGAGCTGAAGTCAGACACTTAACTGACTGAGCCACCCAGGTACCCCTAAAGGAAAGCTTTTATGTCCCTATCACTATATTTAAACAAATATCTACGCCCTTTGGCATACCACCTAAAACCCTCTTCCAAACCCCCGGAGGAGCTCTTCCCGCGTGTTCGACTTTAACGTACTCAAACCTCAACTCTCCCACGGTGTATTTTAAGAGCTCTAGGTGGCAGCCACTACTCTCCCCTACCTTCCCACCCATCTCTCCCTCAAGATTTCCTAGCCCCGTTGACCATCCATCTTTCCCATTACTCAGGAGAGTGACTCCACATCCACCCGGAGGTCTAACGGGCACTGCAAATCCAAGCCGTCCAAAAGTGCAGAGTCAGCAGAAGGAGAACCGTGTGTGGAGTCAGGGGAGAGGTTGGAGCCATTGGAACCTGATTCAGAGCAGCCAGCAAAGGCGAGGAGAGGCAAGAGGGAGTTCGTGTTCCAGAGCTGGTAAACCTGCTTGCTGAAAATAGATGGATGGATGGATGGATGGATGGATGGATGGATGGATGGATGGATGCACTGATTTGTAGTGTCTTCCAATTCCCATGGTGTAAACACTCCCACCACGGCCCATTTCAAGGTACCAATGAGATGTCACTGAACAGGCTGTTGGCACACAATCAACTCTTACAGGCTGATAGGGGCTGGCTCAGGCTCACCGCTGTCTGAGCACCAAGTGAAGAAAGAGCTACAAGAAAGAATTATAATAATGAGAGAGTGATCAACCATATTAAATGCTATTGACATGTCAAATTAGATGAGGACTTCTGCAGTGATGTGTGTAACATTTTCTACTTTTTTTAGTGATCTCTTCCCCCAACATGGGGCTAGAACTCACTACCCTGAGATCAAGAGTCATGCACTCTACCAACTGAACCAGCCAGGCACCCCTGATGTGGATAACATTTTGCCACACAAAAATGTTAAACCCCGTTCGAAGAAGATGCAAAAATAATATGACTTCATACCGTTTGTGCAACTTAAAAACTAGAGTGAAAGAGAACCAACCACCTCGCTCATTTATTTTTAACCTTTCCTCTTTTTTAATATATGTGTTAAGGCTATAATTTTCCCTCCAAGCATGGCTTTAACTGCATTCCACACATTTTAACATGTGATATTTAATCATCATCCATTCAAAACATATTTTTAATTGCCATCATGTTTCTTTTTCTTTTGGCCCTAAGGGTTTTTGCAGATTTTGACTATTGCTTAATTTCCAAACATGTGAGGATTTTTTTAAGATATCTTTTTAAGATAGTTTTTTAGATACCTTTATTTTTTTTTTTAAGATTTTTTATTTATTTATTCGACAGAGATAGAGACAGCCAGCGAGAGAGGGAACACAAGCAGGGGGAGTGGGAGAGGAAGAAGCAGGCTCATAGTAGAGGAGCCTGATGTGGGGCTCGATCCCATAACGCCGGGATCACGCCCTGAGCCGAAGGCAGACGCTTAACTGCTGTGCCACCCAGGCGCCCCAGATAGATACCTTTATTTCTAACTAAATTGTCTTGTGGTCAGAGAATGTATTCTGTATTATTTCAATTCTTTGAAGATTTTTAAGATTTGCTTTCCAGTACAAGTACATTTTTCGTAAATTTCCAATGTGTGCTTGAAAAGAATGTCTATTCTAAAGTAGTTGTGTTCAATGTACTATATGTGTCTGGGAGGTCAAATTTGCTGATCATGTAATTTGAATCTTTTATATTCTTACTGATTTTTTCCCTGCTTATTCTATAAGTTACTGAGAGAGGTAAGAGTCTCTCTTTGGTGCTTTTATTAACACCTCCCACTGAATTTGTGGATTTGTCCATTTCTTCTCATCTGTTTCCCATTGCCTGTTGCTTCTTTTGGTTTTCATTCATACGGCCTTCTCTGTGCCTGTGCCTAGCTACTTTTATTTTGTACTTGATGTTAAAATCGTTTTTAGGGGCACCTGGGTGGTGCAGTTGGTTAAGTGTCTACCTTCAGCCTAGGTCATGATCTCAGGGTCCTGGGATTGAGCCCTGCATGGGGCTCCCTGTTCAGCAGGAAGTCTGCTTCTCCATCTCCCTCTGCTGCTCCCCCTGCTTGTGCTCGCTCTCTCTCTGTCAAATAAATAAATAAATTATAAAATGAAATATTTTTTAAAGGCTTATTTATTTATTTGAGAGAGATAGGGCAGGGGGGAGGGGCAGAGGAAGAGGGAGAGAGAGAGTCTCAAGCAGACCTTGCACTGAGCATGGAGCCCCACACAGGGCTCGATCTCAAGACCCTGGGATCACTAACTGAGCTGAAACCAAGAGTCAGACACTTAACCAACTCCCCCCGCCCAGGCGCCCCTTGATATTAAACTCTTTAACATTGTTTGTAGAAATAATGTGGGGTCTAGAATATTATGTTCCAGCAGAAAGATATTAAAATCTTTCTCCCAAAAGGCATGTAAAGGTATTAAACATCTTCAGAAAGTCACTGCTAGTTCCTTAGGCACTAAATCCTAAGTCCAGTTTTAGGGTTAGAGATTCTTTGACACTGAGCAGCAGTTCCTGCCAGGAAGAGTCTAGGTCCACCTCCATTTCACCCTTACTCCCAGGGCGTCATGCTTCAGGGTCCTGACTCAGGGCACAAGCAGCAGATCAGCTCTCACCAACTTTTCTCTTCCTAGCCCCACCAACTGTCAGGAGGAGTGGCTCAGGTCTTAGCTACCTCTTCTGAAACCGGCAAACACCCTCATGGAAAAAGTGGTCCCAAATCCGAACTCACCTTTCTGATTTTTTTACTTTATATTGGGTGCTGGCCCAGTAATGCTTCACAGTGTTGGTAGCCCTCTGATGCTTTCAAGCAGGCATTTTGTTCTGTTTTGGGTGGTCCAGTTTTTCTAATTGTCCTCTGTGAAAAGGTGGGGACAAATCACTTAGTCATCTTTACAAAAATCAGAACTCTTACCTCCTTTTTCAAAGGAAAAAGCCATGACTTTCTATTCCATAGATGTACCCTATCCTAATTCCCAAAGAGATCTCTTACATGACATAATAGCTCCATGGGTGAGAATTTGAGGGAAGGGTGTGGCTCAAGGACTCAGTGGCATCTAGAACAGAGCTGGCAACTACCAAAATGCTCATGCATGGTTCTGTTTACACACACAAACGCACACACACACGCACACACACGCGCACACACATGCACACACGTACACACACGCACACACGCACACACGTACACACGCACGCACACACACGCACACACGCGCGCGCACACACACACGCGCGNTGTACACACACGCACGCACACACGCACACACGTACACACGCACGCACACACACGCACACACGCGCGCGCACACACACACGCGCGCACACACACACACATTTTAAGCCAGTATCATCTTCAATTCTGACAAACCACAGCTACCATTAAACCCAGAGTATATAGGCAAGATGGAAACAGCACTGCCCCTTGGTGACAGCATGTCTTAATTGTAGGCAAGGTAGCTAAATTGGAAACAAAAGTTCCAAAAGCAGGTCACTGGGAAGGACAGTGTCACTATAGCAGGTTTGAGAGCCTAACCTCTGCCTCAAAATATGACAGGGAAAGAATGATCTAGAAGATGGATTCTGGAGATCCGCTGGTGAAGAAAGACTCAGAACCACTCCTGGCCAGCACCTACTCTTCCTTATACCCTAAGCCCCAGCTCAGTCTATTTCTTACTATCTTCACCCCATAGGGAGAGAACAACTTATTTGTAATTGAAACTGTAGGATCTCAAGAGAAATCTTGGTCAATATTTGAGCCACTTCCTTACATTCAGCCTCATTCAAGGTCCCTCTTCTTGACTGTATTGTCCTAACCCACTTTCCCACTGATGTAAATACTATTTCTAGTTCTCGTCCTAACAATCAGAGAAATTTTGTGTTGGAATCACTATTGGGAAATCTCTAGTGACCCTTCATGTTAAAAAAGGAGGAAGGGAAAATTCAGAGAGTTTGACCAGCTTGCCCAAAGTCACAGCCGTTGGACACAGAGCCACGGCAGACCTGTGGCCTCTCAACTTCCTGCCAGTCTCCACATTGCCTCTTGCTCGCACCGCTTTGTACCAGTCCAGGGGCTCTGGGACCCTGAGCCGTGGGTGTGGAGGCTAGGAACTGACTTCCCAGAGGTGATTTAAGTAGGGTCTGCAGAGGTTTGGAGGACCAGGCTGGCGAGAGCAGAGGGGAGGTTTCAGACTCTTCCGGAGCTGATGAGTGCCTACACGCAGCCAGCCCGCGGTCCGGCATCCTGGTGCAGCCTGGCAGCGCTGCAAAGGGGATACAGCTGGACATCGGGCGCCCGGCCAGCCAAGCAACCTGCAGGCCTCCAGATTGATTCCCTCTCGAGCAAGACCTTTGCAGCCAGACAGGCCCAGATCCAAACCCTGGCTCTGCCATTGAACTAGGTGTGTGACTCTGACCACCCCTTTCCTCCTCTGTACTGTGGAGACCAACACTGTCCATACACAGGGGTGTGATGAGAATAACAAGGTGTTCTATGGAAATCACCTAAAACCGTGCCTGGCACATAGTAAATGCTCAGTGAATGTTAGCTGTGGTAGCAGAAAAGGAAAATTGAGAAAGGTTTAATGGCACATGGGAAGGATTTGGTTAAGCCTGAAATAATGCTCTATCGAGGGCCTAGCCCACACCACGTATTTCTCAGTGACTGCCAGCGTCACTAGGACCACGACCTCGTGCTAAGTGTCATGGCTCCATCTCCTCATTGAAGATACTGACACTCAGAGAGACCCAGTGACTTTCCCAGCCAGCAAGGGAAGCAACCGGAGTCCCGTTCCGAATGACACCCTCCGTATTTTCTCTCGTTTAGTCCTCTCAACAACCTGGGCTGATTCATACTGTTAATTCCAGCGACAGGCACAGAAAACATAAGCACTTTGTCTGGGGTTAAACTCCTGAGCAGTGGCAGAGTCAGGATTCAGACTTAGAACCTGCTAGCTCCAAAGTCCTTGCTCTGCTGCCTGGACGAGTCCCCCGAAAGGTGCCACGAAGCATTGTGCAGGACACGACAGAGATGTGCGCTGGTGCGCTGGAGAATCAGCCTGACTCGGGCCGCGGGCTGGCCAAGGGAGAGGGAGAAGCTAGAACCTGACATTTGGATAGAACGTCAAAGGCCCTGGGACCCCAGCTTCCCTTCACCGTGTGCACTCCTCATCTCGACTGCCCGTCTCCGCTCCGTGCCGGGGACTCACTGCCAGCCTGCTCCGTTTCTGAGCTGCTTTAATGCATCAGGAAGCCTTTAGTGGAGGAGAAATAAACCACCTGTCGCTCGTTGGTCCCAGTTCGGCCACCCGGAGCCACACAGATTTTGCTTTTACATGAAATAACGATAACAGTAATTTGAATGGGTACAATGCACCATGCTGTGGGTTTGTTTGCTTGTTTGTTAAGGATTTTATTTATTTATTTGAGAGAGAAAACAAGAGCTGGGGCAAAGGCAGAGGGAGAAGCAGGCTCCCCACTGAGCGCAGAGGCCCATGTGATTGAAGGACCCCAAGATCATGACCTGAGCCGAAGGCAGCTGCTTATGGACTGAGCCCCCAGGCGCCCCCATGCTGCGAGTGTTCTGATGTATTATCTCATTTAGTGTTCAACGCGCTATCATGCCCATCCCCCCACTCCAACAAAGACAGGAAGTTCCCAATTTATGAACTAATTGTGTTCCTAAAATTCCTTTGTAAGGCTGTTGTTTGGATGGCAGAACCGCTTTCCCACATAAACAATGTGACAGACGGCCGTGGGTGCCCCAAGGAGCCCCTCAGAGCCAGGCTCGCCCATCGCCCCCTGAAGGGACCACCAGGCAGCTACAGTGAAAGAGAACTGAGTTCAGCTACGGTGGCAATCACTATTTAGTGCAGGGAAAACCTGACGTCGGGGAAAAGAGATGTTTGTTCATCTTCCACGCCAGCTGCTTGAGGAAGCGGCCTCCTGGAAGCATACAGCCAACTTTCCATGCCGGGCGGGCACAGCCTGGGAACCGGCTTCAAAGCCAGTTCACCTCCTACTGATGGTGCCAGACAGCGACAGCCCAAGAATTCTACTCAAAGAATGGCCCCTGGTGGTGGAGACGGTGCGGAGCCCAGAGGAGTCAGCCCGGCTGGCTTTGTCACTTACGGTACGTGCAGCCCTGGGCAAACTAACCTGACATCTCAGAGAGTCCCAGGTGGAAAGTGCGGACACCACAGTCCTTCCCAACCGGCAGGAATGCTTCAAGGAAACAATGTGTGGCACACAGCAGGTGCTCAGTAAATGCTCACTTGGACTGTTAAAAATCATCAAGGTTCTACAGAGCCCATGCCAGGAGGAGAAAAGCAGAAAGAAATAGGGCACCTGAGTGGCTCATTTGGTTAAGCAACTGCCTTCGGTTCAGGTCATGATCCCGGAGTCTCAGGATCGAGTCCCACAATGGGCTCCCTGCTTAGTAGGGAGTCTGCTTCTCCCTCTGACCCTCCCCCCTCTTGTGCTCTCTCTCTCTCTCTCTCTCAAATAAATAAATACAATATTTATTTAGAAGAAGAAGAATGAAATAGGGAAAGAGAGGCCCCACATGTCCCAGGCATTGGGCAGAGGCCATAATCTGAGGAGGTGTGTTTCTCTGATCTCAGAGCCTGACAAGCAATGAACTGAAAACGAGAAGTGAGGAAACCAGAATGGAAACAGAAGTCTCAGAGGGACCAGGATTTTAGAACCGGACAAGAGCTGCTCTTCGGTCAGCGAGGACGGCCTGGAAGCCCACTGGTGGCCGGAGAGACGAGGTGGCAACTTCAGGCAACAGCTGACGTCACAGGCAGGCAGAAGCAGCCTGAACAAGAGCTTAGCCCAGTGTTTCTCAAACTAGGGCTGGCGGGCACAGGCTCCAGGCTCTCCTAGTGCACCACGGACTTTTAGCTTCCAGAAGTCATTCCCATAATCATTTACATGGCTGCCTTCTAACCGAGGGCAGCCAGAAATTCCAGTACCAGCAATCGGGCTTATCATCTCCCGATAGTCATTGAGTACAACTCTATGGCCATAGGACACTAAGACCGAAGGCGGACATAAGACGTAAAGGATGCGTCCATGACAAGAGAAAGGCAGGCAGCATTTGTGCGTGTCATAAAAAATGAAGGCTTTGCAATAGTTCCAGTGAGAAAAGGGTAGGAAAACTGAGTAGTCACAAGTGGCTAAAGAACGTGCCAGATTCCAGGGCGTCTGCACCGAGGCAGCCGACACCCTCTCCCTCCCCCAACCAGGTTATGGTGAGACAACAGACCCACAGCTGGGAGGTAATGTTGTCCATTTGAATGTCATTAGTCTTGTCGTGTTGACTGTATTTAAATGCATCCATTTGTTTTGGTTTTATTGCTGTAGCAGGACACAGGGCAGGTGTTAGTTTTGGATGTGCACAATTTGATAATGTTAAAATAAAGCTACAGTCACAATGACCAAGAGGTGGAAGCCACCCAAGTGTCCATCAGTGGATGAATGGGTGAAGTGTGGTCTATCCACACCATGGAGTACTATTCAGCCTTAAAAAAGGAAGGAAATTTTGATACACGCTACAGCACGGGGGAACCGCGCAGGCATTATGCCTAGTGACAGAAGCCAGACACAAAAGGACAAATCTTGCGTGATCCACTTACACGATGTCCCTAAAGGAGCCAAATGCACAAGGACCGGAGGTAGGATGATGGCTGCCGGGGGCTGGGGGAGGGGAATGGGGAGCTCGCATCTAATGGGGACAGCATCTCAGTTTGGGAAGACGAAAAGGGTCTGGAGACAGATGGTGGGGATGGCTGCCCATCCATGTGGGCAGTGAATGTACTTAGTGCCCCTGAACTTCACTCTTCAAAACGGCTAAAACGGCAAGTTCGATGTTGGGTGTATTTCAGCACGTTAAGAATAAATAAATAAAATAAACCTAAAGTCAACTCTGGGAATGGGTGAGATTTTTTTCTGTGGCTATTAAAAGATGGCCACACATAAGATTTCTGGGGTTATCTCAGGGTAAGATAATGTGGGTCCTAGGGCTCATCTTCTGGGGAGGATTTTGGGGCCTAGAAAATAGATTGCTCTCCCACCACTGTCTCTGTCTCAGCCAGACCGCACAAGAAAGGCGGCTCTCCATGCCTAGATCAGGAGGGCTAGTGAGGCAATGAATCATCTACCAGCCATTTCCAGACCTGTGCATGGCAATCACCTGACCACTGTCAAAACGAAGATTCCTGGGCCTGCCTGGGGCCTGCTGAAGCCAGCTCTCCATGGTAAGGCCTGGAATCTGTGTTTTCCACCAGCTCCCCAATCCCCTCTGAATGCCCAGCCTACTGAAGTGTCAGGCCGGGGCTGGGGGGCGGGGGCAGAGAGGCCTAGAAGGACCCAGGTTTGCAGTTGCCAAGTCCGTGTGACTTTCAGCAGGCCATCTGGCCTTCTGGGTCTCAGTGTCCCCTCTCTGAGCTGGACACAGACATGCCTGTCTGGAGGGCTCAGTCTAAGGATTGATGTTAACGTCTACAAGGTACCTGGCGTGTAAGGGATGCTCGATAAATGGTAGGTGAGGTTAGAAGCCAAGACCCAGGAGAAGCCGACCCAGTTGGCACCCGTGGAGAGGGGAGAGCTGAGAATAGCCGAGCGGTCAGCCCTTTCCTCTGGAGCAGCTCCCTCACAGATGGCTCTGTCCAAACCGCCCATGTGTTTCCTGGAGGAGCGAGCACCTTTAACCAGGGATGTGGACATGGGTTGTCACTTCAGCTCTGAAAAAAGGGACAGAAGTCATCAAGGGGAAATTCCCTCGTAGAAATCAGAATGGTGCTGTGGGAAACCCCTCTCCTCTTTCTCCCCCGCCATCCTCATCCCCATTCTCAGAGCTGTCTGGGCCTGAGCCTTAAACCCCGACGGCAGCCTCTCCCAGGAAGAGAAGCGCCGCTGACCTGCTGTGCAAATCCTGCCGTGTGTATTAAGAAAATCAGAAACCAGGGAGGTACTGTATGGTGACTAACATAATATAATAAAAAAAAATTAAAAAAAAAAAAAAGAAAGAAAATCACTTGCCGTCCGTGAACCTGAGATCCTCATCTCTGACTGGGGAGAGGAAGGTGACAACAATTCATCCATCCTGCAGCCTTTTATTGAGCACTTACGAGGCCAGGCCCTTGACCAGGGGCAGGGAGGCCACAATGAACAGGAGACACGGCCCTGGTCCTCACCACTGACAGTCCGGTGGGAGAGCCAGGCTTTACGCAAACCATCCACAAATACCTAATCGCAAAATAAAATCTGTCTTAGAAGCTGTGGCTAGGCATCGCTCTTCCAACAACTTCGTAGTGGCAGAAACTTTTATTCAAATAAAGTCTTACACAAAAAGCAAGCAGGGACAATAGATCGAAGGGTTGCTGCTCGGAGGTCTCCGGGAAGATCTCCAGGACCCGAGGGCTTCAAGGAGCACAGCTAGAAATCAGCACTCTGGAGGGATAGAGGAAGAAATGTCTGCAGGTGGCCAAGCAGAGTCCCGGCCTGCCGCGGGGCACTCAAGAAATGGCAATTCCCATTCCCCACATTGTCATCTCTCTCTCTAGGAGACAAGAAGGCACCATTTCAAATGGTAGTGGGGGTGGAGGTGATGGGGGCCGGGGCTAGGCTCAGCCCTGGACTCCTGGGTCCTGCAGCCCACAGATCCCCTGTCCATCCTGGCTGAGGGTGCCCCAGGGGCTGTGAGTCTGGGGGTCACTGGGAGGTGGGGACACACAGATTCTGGGCACGCTGACTCTGGAAACCAGCTCGCTGCAACGGCCGATTATCTGATGGAACGCTTCCTTCATCAGTGCTAATATCCATGTACTGAAACAATGAAAGGGTTTCCTATCAGTTCCAAATAGGACGTGAAAAACTCTCAGTGCTAAGAGTAGAGGATGCTAGAATAGGCAATGGGAAACGCCTGAGTCACCGGAGGGCCGCTTTGATTCCAACGGCCCAATCGCTGAAAAGGAAAAGAGAGAGAGAGAGTGGTTCATTAATGGTCAGAGGGAGGGGACAGGAAGGACTGGCCCTTCACATGGGACCTCCCCACAGGGCCAAGAGCGGGAGAAGCCTGGCCGTGGGGACGACACCCAGAGAAAGGAAAGAGCTCACGGCTTCTTCCGCCCCCACCCAGCCTCAGCCTCAGCCTCAGCCTCAGAGCATGGTCAGGAGCCACACTCCATGGGCAGGTCTGATTTCCACAGATAAAAGCTTGCCAGGAGGAATTTTCAGGACGTGTTTTTCTCCAAGCACCTGCTTATACCCAGGAGCTGGATGGCCACAAGGCTGGCCCGGGACAAGGAAGCCTGTTCACCCCTGCCTTGTCCTGGGGCTCCAGGCAGCTGTCTTGCCCTCCCTGTGGGTCTCCAGCTCCCCTCGGGTTGGACACGAGCCTGTTCTTTTCCCTTCTCTAAGAATGCACGGGTCCATTATGCTTCAAAAGACAAAATGTGAACAGGCCCCAGGCAAAGCAGAATGGTTACTAACTTCACGGCTGGTGCGTGCGCTCATGCCCGTACTCCGAAAGTAAACTCTCTCTTACGGTCAGACCACAGCCCTGGTTATCAGTCTTGGAAGGTAAGAAAGGAGCCTTCTGTCCCCGAGCCTCCGGAGCCTCATGACCTTGCACTGCACTCCAAGGAGCCTACCTCCACCAGCGCCTATGTTGGCCCAGGAACCAATTCAGACCAGAGTCTTGCTTACATAACGATCATCTTTGGGGTCAGAAATTAATGTCCGTTCCTAACGGTCCTCACTTGCCGGTGATATGACACTGTACCTGTTATTAGGCTTCCAGAGGGAGACCGGAACGCCGGAACCTCCGCGTGAGTATCGCTTGGGTGCCTCCCCTGGGCTCACATCCGGGAGCCGCGCGGGGGAAGCGTGATCGCGCTCTACTCCGGCTCGGGGTTCAACAACAGCTTTAGGAAAAACCTTCCGATGATGTGCTGCTAAGTGTACAGGTCCTGTGCGTAGTAGGGGCTTTATGAATATGCATCAAATGAAACTGAACCCAAGGAAGCTTACTCAGCATGTGTCATCTGGGGTGTCTCCTTCCCCAGGAAATGCGTGTCTTGGGGAAGGCTCCTGGGGCTCAGTTCCAGAAAGAGCTGGAGGCTCCTGAGAGAAAGGGGCCCAGCTCAGCCCCAAGCTTAGAACAATGCCAAGCGCTCAACACACTGCAGGTGTGTGTGTGCTGGGAACTTCTTCCTGAAGCCTCTGAGGTCAGGGGCCGGGGCCCAGAGGGCTGGCTGCATTTATTGTCCATTGTCCCGGGCGGGGACAGGAAGCACTTTCTGTTCCCAATTGCTTGGGCGGATTAATTTACAGTGGGGAGCTCGGGGTTGGCGCACCAGCACCTGTTTTCCCCTCCAAGAGGCCAGCTTCCGGCCTCGGAGGGTTTTCAGGAGGGGTCCCCCTCTGCACAGACACAGCCTCCTCCAGAGCCCCTCTGGCTGCTGCCCCTGCCACGTTCCCCCATTGCCCTGTGGGCCACCAGACACCGACTGGGCTGCAGCTGAGGCCCTGGGAGCTCCAAGGCCTGCACTGCCCTCTGAGCCGCCTACTCTTGGGGGAAAGTTTAACCCCATGGGGTACACACCACACTGGCCCAATAAGGAACAATGACAACCAAACCTCAGCAACAGCGTCCCCCCTTTTATTCAGGATCCACTCTCTCTGCCCAGTTCGGTTAGGTGACGTATACACGCTCCTCTCATTTTCCTTCGGATGGGGGTTGTGAGACCCATTTTACAGATAAAGAGACAGAGGCTCAGAGAAGCGAGCTGCAGGGATCATAAATAGCAATGATGCAGTTCAAACGCAAGTGTGTTCCAGGTTCCAGAGCTCTCTCTCAAACACGAATGTCTGCAGGAGCCAGGCAAAGCATGCAACTGAGAGATGCCGGCGGACCCTGCAGTGACAAGGAGCGGGGGGGGGGGGGGGGGGGGGGGACNGGGGGGGGGGGAGTGACGACAGTCGGGTACACATCCCCTGCAGGGGATGGCCACTGCTCCCCGCTCCAGCCTGCTGGAAGGAAGGTGGGCCCCGTGTGGCCAGATTTCTACGTGGAACCTCCACATTTTTCAACGTTGGTATTGCACAATGAACATCTGAACCTGGCTAAGTGAGAGGAAGCTTGTCTGCAGGCAACAGATTCCTGCAGGCTCTGCCTTGCCCTTCTGGTCTGTGCCAGTAACAGCGGGGAGCGCCTACTGTATGCAGGCACTGCGCCATGCGCGCTTCCCCCACAGCGATCCATGATCCATTCACTCTCTGCGTCCTCCCTCTGCTCCAAGGAGAGTGGGGCCGTAAAGGGAAACCGTTGGACACAGGCACCCCACCATTCCCCGCTTGCTCACTGCATCCCTGCCTCCCTACATCAGAGTCTCATCACTGTCCATCTAGGAGGCAGAGGAAGAGTTTGGGAGTCTGGTGGAGGATGGGGATGCTGGCCTGATTTCTGTAGGTCATTTTCATTTTCCTATGATGGCCCTGAAAGCGTCGTCCAGACCCCCCAGCACGCCCACCACTAGCTAGCACAGCTCGGATTGGCCAGCTTGCTCCCTTTCGCTCTCCTCACAGTTTCCCAGCTTCAGCTCGGCCCCTTGATTCTGGTGGCCCGACATGGTTCCACATCCCCTCTCTCTGCCCATCTGCCCCCTGCCCAGCAGCCTGCCATTTGGGGGGCTGTGGCCGCTCTGCTCGCCCTGCTTCCTCCTACCCCAGCCGGGGTGGACGCATTACGGCAGGGCCCCGGATCCAGGTTCGCCTGCTGTCCCCCTGAGTGACAGGGCTGCCCTTTGTGGAGGGGGAGATTAGAGGCAGGCTGGGGGCCGCGCAGCCCTCACCAGGATGACAGGAGACGTCAGCCCCGCACGCACGCAGCACAGCCCAGAATGAGGAAAGCCTTGACAGGCCTGGAGGGGATCCAAGAGGGAGTGGGAGGGAGGGGGACACACTCCTCACACACAAAGGCCGGGCCTGTCTTCACACCTGCGGGATGAACAGAACCCAGGGGCTGGGGGAGAGGTGGGGGCTGTGGGGGCATGAATAATTCGCTCTGAAAGAAGCATGTCACAGGGAGATAGCTCAGCCAGACTCTTCAAATAAAGGCAAGCAGCCACGGTGACAGGGGACATTCTTTGCCACCGATGCGCTGCTGGGACCTAAGTGCTGAGATGTCTTGAAAGAAAAGCGCCTTGAACCCTTCATAGTTATTTTTATTAAAAAAAGAAAAAATGAGAGAGAGAGAAAAAAAAAAAAGTACCACCACCAAAGCAGGGACGAGCCTGTGAGGCCTGAGAAAGGGCAGATAATGAATTCTGGCACCTTAATTGTACCTTTGTTAGGGAGAGCAGCGCTTCCGGACACTCTGAGCAGCATCTGCAGAACCAGGTCTGCGCATTTTTCAGGCCCCTGCATCTTCAGCCGCCCTGCTCCCCCTGCCTGGGTGCCCTCCCGCCACCGACCCAAACTTCCAGAACCACCTCTGAGGACTTCACGCGAGGACCACCCCAGCCAGACCCCCCAAGTTCTTGCTCCCTCCTCCCCAAACGTCCTCCTTGGGTACTCAGCATGTGACCTTATCTTTTGACATATTGACCCCAGCCACCCAGCCAAGCTCTCAGAGCGAGGACCCTATCCAGTTCTGTTCCATGCCCCCAGCCCGAGCGTAGTGGACACACGCTAATGTCAATTGATGAGGATGATGACAGCGGTTTCTTTTTTCTTGGGAAGATGAGGCAATGAGGCTACAAATAATAATATTCTAGTGAAAAACTGACCCCCTCAATGTCCATCCATTCACAAAGGAATAATGAAATAAATTATGACAGAGCCTAATATGGGACTCCTCTGGGGCCACTTGGAAGAGTGAGGCTGACCTATGTACGTTCACTTGAACGGAGGTCACGGAATTCAGCGGGAAAAGTTTTAGCATGGCATATGAAGCACAGGAAATGTGGGGAGCTTCTTCTCCCCAAACCATGAACAGGGGCTACCTCCTCAGACTCTGGATTTAGAGGGAAAAGAAGGGCTGAGGGATTTTCACTTTTTTTTATACATACTTGGGTATATTTTAATTTTTTACATTGACTATGTATTACTTTTGTGACTTAAAAGGATTCTTAGGAGAGGGGGGTTGGGGGTGGGGTAACTGGGTGATGGGCATTAAGGAGGGCACGTGATGTGATGAGCACTGGGTGTTATATCCAACTGATGCATTATTTTTTTTAAAGATTTTATTTTTATTTATTTATTTGACAGAGATAGAGACAGCCAGCGAGAGAGGGAACACAAGCAGGGGGAGTGGGAGAGGAAGAAACAGGCTCATAGCAGAGGAGCCTGATGTGGGGGCTCGATCCCATAACGCTGGGATCACGCCCTGAGCCAAAGGCAGACGCTTAACTGCTGTGCCACCCAGGCGCCCCCAACTGATGCATTATTGAACTCTACATCTGAACTAATGATGTACTTACTATATGTTGGCTAATTGAATTTAAATAAAAATAAATTAATGGATTAAATTAAGTTAAATAAGATAAAAGGAATTCTTAATCCACGTGGTTTAGCCAGAGCTCGACCTTTCCCAGGCTGGGGCTCCAGGGCATGTCTTTGCTCAAGGAAGAAAGAAGAAAAAAATCTGATGATGGCTGCCACAGCTCCAGGACTGAAGGGTGGATGGCAGGGGACGGGTCATCACCAATCTTGGCTGCCAGTGCCCTTTCCAAGGACAGTAAAATCTTTGCCTGAAATCCTCCGGGAAGATAGCTGCTTACACCTCATTGGCCAGAACAGGTCACATGGCCATGGGAGCCCCAAGGGAGACTGGGAAGATGGAAGCAGGATTGTCATGTAAAGCTTAGATCAAGAACGAATTTTGTCTAGCCCAAACAGCCTCCCCTCCATGTACTTTCCCTCTTGCTTCAAGTCTATTGCAACTTTTTCTCTTCTCTTGAAACAAGGGGTTTCACTGCAAAGGTGAAAGTTCACTACTAATGCCTGTCCCTGCTCACAAAAACTTCCTCCAGCTAAACCCTGTGAACTGGTTTCTGTTGACATTATTTAGCAATATTTCTTTATTATTATTCAGAATTCTGCATTTCAGTCTTGCCACCACAAGGGGAGAGACTGCCTACCTGAGAATGTAGCCAATAGGGAAGAAACCAGAAACCAAAAGCTGGGGAAACTTGGAGTCCTTTTGACCCAGTAAAGCCCTGGGTCAGCCATGCCTAAAACTACCTCTGGGTTTTTTGGTTTTTTTTAAGTTTTATTTATCTAAGTAATCTCTACACCCAACATGGGGCTCAAACTCACAACCCCAAGATCAAGAGTTGCACGCTTCTCCAAATGAGCCATCCAGGCACCTCTACCTCTGGCTTTCTAAATGAATGAACCAATAAATTACTTTTTCTCCTCTTTATGTCAGTTTGGGTTGAGTTTCTGTTGTTTTTTTTTAAGATTTTATTTATTTTTGAGAGAGATGTGAGAGAGAGAGAGCACATGCACTCGAGCCAGCACTCACGTTGCAGGAGGGACAGAGAAAGAGGGAGAAGCAGGTTCCCCACTGAGCAGGAAGCCCAACTCCGGGGCTCGATCCCAGGACCCTGGGATCATTGCCTGAACTGAAGGCAGATGCTTAACCTACCAAACCACCCAGGCGCCCCTGAGTTTCTGTTTCTTAAAACCAGAAAAAGTCGTGACAATCCTAGAAACAACTAGAGCTGAGTTTAATCATGGGCTCTGGTGTAGATCAATCTGGTTGGGGGTGTGTATGTGGTGGGTCTTCATATGTCTGTGTAAAACCCAGATGTCCACTGAGGTCACCCCTGGCCGTGGGAGCTCAGTAGGATTGCGTCATATCACAAACCCTTCGTCCATGGTCCACCCAACGCTCTCCCCAAGATTTCTACAGGTCCCCTGAGGGTTCCTATCCTCTTGGTCATCCATGACTTCACGTTGACTCTTGTTCTCACGTATCCCTCCATGTCTTGTGTCTTCCCACTTCTCCACACTGACCTGGAAATGAAACTGTGCCCTTTTCCTTAATTCACATCCTGTATTCCCAAAACTGCTCACATAAGATACCGGGATCATGGATTTTACTGAAGCTTTAGGACAGTTTAAATGACAGCAATGTAAACCTCAGTCAGATAGGGACATCTTAATCAAGAATATTTAATAGAGGGGTGCCAGGGTGGTTCAGTTGGTTAAACACCCTGACTCTTGATATCAGCTCAGGTCTTGATCTCAGGGTCGTGAGTTCAAGCCCTGCACCGGTCTCCATGCTAGGTGTACAGCCTACTTAAAGAAAAGAATAATTCATAACAGTAATTAAGAATCCAGTGACAACCCCAACACCAAGCATTTCTTTTTGCATGTTTTTCCATGGGCTCTAGCCACCCCATCCCCTCCCCTCTCTTCCAGCTCCCTGCCCTCCCAAATTGCAGCTCATTTTGTAGCACAACAGCGTAGCTCTATTTTCTCATCTCCTTCCAAACCACAACTCTTGCCCTCCCAGCACAGAGGTATTTTCCTGAATAAAGCGGGTCCCTCCCTAAGAAGATCTCTGGTGCTGGCTATCTATATTTACTATCTGTCTCTGGGACCTTATTTTTTTCTCATAAGTACCGGAGTGCACTACACGTTTAGGGATCGAGTGTAAAGAACACAGTTCCTGAAACAGGAAATAAACCAATTTGATTGTGCAGGAGAAATAAAAGCCCGTAGATGCCTAATCTGAAAGAACAGATAAATTCACATACCAAAGCAGATCTCTGGGCAAAGGGTCACCGGCTGTATTCTCTTTGGCATTCTCCCACAACGCCAGCAGGCAACACAAAAGTGGCAGTGACCTGGTCCCTGATCTTCTCACCTTCCTCTTGGTAAGCATTGAGACATTAGAGCAACTTACAAATAGTGTCCCTCCACTAAGGACATCATGAATGGTGGCAGTAAGAGTTAAGGCTCCAAACATTGGAGAAATAAGGTTGGAAGCAAGGGCCATCTTAGTGAAAGATGGCGGAACTTCCTTGTCAGTCTCCTCCCCAGCTGACCTGTGACCTCATTACGGTCAGGTGCAATGTACAGGTCTGAAGCTGCAGAAATGTTGTCTGTAGAGCATTGGAGAACTCTGAGGACATCCCAGATGCCTTCTTGGGGGTCTCCCCACTTGCAATCCCCACCCTAGCACCCCCTCAAGCCCCTGCTCCAGAACGTGCTCCTGTCATTTCTCAACAAGACAACAGCCTAATTTGGATTTTCTGACTCCAGCCTCTCCCCTACCTTCCCCACTCCACATGGCAGCAGTTCTTCTAAAGCACAAATCTGATCCGGTTTAAAATATACAAGGGAGGGGCACTTCGGTGGCTCAGTCAATTAAGCGTCTGACTCTTCGTTTCACTTCAGGTCATGGTCTTGGGGTCCTGGGGCCCAGCCCCATGTCAAACTCCATGCTCAGCATAGAATCTGCTTGGAATTCCCTCTCTCCCTCTCTCTCTCTCTCTCCCTATCTCTCCCTCTGCCCCTCCCCCACCCCTCTCTCTAAAATAAATAAATAAATCTTTTTAAAATAAAAAAAATAAAATACACACATGAAACAAAGTTCCGGGATGAGTCTCCTTACTGACCTGCCCCCACCAGCTGCCCCAGGCCCTTCTGTCTCAAAGTGCCCAGCTTTCAGGAGAGAGTAACCTCTGCATCCCTACAGTCCTCCCACCTGGGCCACCTCAGAGGCCACAGTCACTGCTAAAGCAAAGTGTCCTTCAAGAGGTTCCTGCGGGGTCTTTATTAAATCTTTTCATTCCAGTGCTGCACCCTTGCTTCATCCTCCCCTGATCTTGGACCTTTGTGTCCAACTCTAGCCATTCAACACAATTCACGTGCAACTTGCCTTTTCACTCGCTCCAGAAGGCTCTCTGATGCCTTGTCTCATGCACCACAGAGACCTCCCTGACTCCCTGATCATACACTGCAATCACCTGGGGAGCTTTTAAAGCCATCCTAGCTGAATTCCTCTGGGGTGGGGTATTTTAGGAAACTCTCCAAGGTGATTCCGATGTGCATGCAGGGTGCAAGATGGAAGAGCAGGGTGCGCTCAGAACGGCACTGGCTAATGAATTCCTCTGTCTGAAGCACGCAGTTAGCAAGTCAACAGTTGCAAAATGAAGCACAACCTGGACTGTTTGCATTTTTTGTCCTCAGTAACTAACTCTCTGTGGGCATAGTCAAATCAATGGATTGAATCAATGAGACCCTTGCTCCTCAAAGGGTGGTCCGTGGACAAGGCAGCATCAGCACCTCCCAGGAGCTTATTAGAAGTGGACGACCTCAACCTCCCCAACCAGATCTACTGAACAGAACCTGTATTTTAACAAGATCCCCAGGTCATTTAAACCTGTTAAAGTCTGAGCAGCCCTGCTCTGAACTTGAAAATGTTGAAGGACAAGCATGTGTATATTCCTTATTCTAGGTCCATGCCCACAGGAGCAGGCAGGAGTGAGATGGCCTGTGTGAGGCACTAAGGAGCACTGGGGACTGTGGCTAACGAGAGGCACCACAGCTGCAACCCCCACCCATTCTTGACAGTTAGGATCCAGACCCCGGGGACCACAGGGAGTCCTCTTCTTCAGGAGAATGCTGAACTCCAGGTTTTCTTTAGGTGAAATCCACTCCCCTTTTCAATGTTTCCCTAGCACACATCCCTAACACCTTCTGTTGCATTTATTGTTTCTTATCTGCTCCCCTTCTAGAACACAGGGATGGTTGTCTCTTGTGCTCACTGTTGTGTCCCAGGGACTTAGCACCATCTCCAGCAAGGCAGTAGGTGCCAACAAATAGATGCGGAAAGAATTTACTGTGCAGGACAAGCCGGAGCACATCTCTGGCTGACATGTGGCTGACCACTCCACAGCTTTGCCTGAAGGAAGCAAGGCCACGGTCCTCTAGCAACGGCACCTGGGCTGGGAGACCCTGAGGCCGAGAACTTCATCCTCGGGAGGATCTAGGAAGCCTTCCTTCTCCCTTCCCTGTGGGGTCACAGACATGCAAGAGGCCCTGGGAGGGAGGCCTATGGGAAGCCCCCCTGTGAGCCTCTGAAGAGTGCTCTTGTGAGAAACCAGCCTGATGGGGTCTGCGAGATGATCCAGAAGAGGTCGGGGGCCATTTTATCTAACCCTCCCTTTCAGGAAAATCCTTATATTTAGACTTTTTGATATTATCTCCAAGTAAGGTTACACTTACAAAAGTCTTTTTTCTTGAAGGTATTCATCTGTAAACACTTATCAGATCCCTCAGTTGGCCACAATGCTCTTCTGTCTTGTCTTCACTGTTTAATATTCTAGAAGCTTCTCTCACTTCCGGAGGGAGGGACCCTAGATAGAGATCATAGGGCCCTTAGGGGACACTCTCTTCCTTGTAGCTCTTTCCCCCCTGCTGAACGGGGTGCCCCTGTCAGGGGACTCTTGGGCCTTAATGCTGTGCCCCTGGGCCCTGGCCTGGAGCCCCTCAGAGAGCCTTGAGAGAACTGAATGCAAGCCAAGTATCCTTTTGGGGGGAGGCCCATCCCCAAGCCAGTGTTCCTTCAGAAGCCATCAGGGCTGGCCTAGAGGTAGAGGAGAAGGCCCAGCAGTGCCCTCCAGGGCCTGAGCTCCTGGCCTGCAGCTGCACTGGAGCTGAGGCACGTCTTCCCTGAGCAGTGGCTGCCCCCATGAGGGCAAAGACGGCAACCAGGCCTATTCTTGTGCAGGGGAACCTGGCCAAGGCAGGGGTGCCCGTGGAAGAGGAGTGGAGGAAGTCTGGGGTGGGGAGCTGTGTGCAGCCCACCAGGATGTGTGGGCCCCAGAGGTTCCTGCAGGATTTATGAAGGAAGACCCAGCCAGACCGCCTGTGTGAGGTGGGGAGGGGCGTAGTGGGAGAAGGTGAGCCTTGGGGGGGCCCTACATGGGGGGATGGGGAAGGAGCCAAGTCAGCCACGTGAGGAGGTTTACATTTTTGGTACTTCTTGCTCATCTTTTTGTCTCTTTACCTTTATTATCAAAACCCTCAAGCTTTTACAATAGTAAACAGAGGGCTACAATGACCCCTTGCACAGCCATCAACCCAGGCCCAGTAATAACTAACTCAGGGCCGAAGTTCTCCAGCACTTGCTGCCCTGCAGTTACCCCACTCCCATATTACCGCTCAGCAAGTCATATACACCTCAGCATTTCACTTATAAATATTTTAGTATCTTTCTCTGAAGGAAAAAGAAACTTTTAGAACATAACCATAATACCATTTTCATACCTTTAAAAAATGAGCATTATTTCTGTGATATTATCAAATATCAAGTGTTGTGGATTGAATCATATCCTCCCCAAAAAATGTTGAAATCCTAGCCCCAGGTGCCTCAGAATGTGACCTGATTTGGAGACAGGGTCTTTTTCCAGTTAAAATGAGGTCATTAAGGTGGGTCTTTATCCAATCTGTCCTTATGAGAGGAGGGAAATCTGGTCACAGAGACAGACCAGCATGGAGAAAATATCATGGCAAGAGATAAAATGAGAATGCCATGTGAAAATTGGACTCTATTGTCATGAGCTAAGGAATGTCAAGGGCTCGGGGAGCTGTAAGAAGCAAGTAAGGGGAGCCTGGCCCGCTGCCTTCAGACGGCCGCCACCTTCATCGTGGACTTCTGGCCTCCAGAAGTGTGAGACGATGAATTTCTGTTATTCTAAGCCACCCAGTTGGCAGTACTTGGCTAAGGCAGCCCTAGAAAACTAATCTTGTCCATGTTCAAATTTCCAATTATCTCACAAATGTCACCATTGTTTTAGTTTGTCTGTTGAAATCGAGACCCAAACAAGGGTCACCGGTTGGGACGGGCTGATATGTCTCGTAAGACTTATCTCTTCAGACGAGTTGGCGATTTATTTATTAAGGAAACTCGTGTTGTTTGTCCTGTGGAGTTCACCACAGTGTGGATTTTGCTGTTTGCATCTCCAGGGTGTCATCTCGACCTCTCTACTCCTGGGGAGCGTGTCCACAGCCCAGCAGCATCTGCGTCGCCTGCAAGCTTGCTGGAAATGAGGAGGGTCCCAGGCCCACCCCAGACCTGCGGGATCAGAACTCCATTTTCACAAGCTCCGTGGTGATTTGTGCAGGCACTGGAGCCTGAGAAACATACGATTCACGTTCTTTTCCCTGCTGCATTTCCTAAAATTGGTGATCGGAGCTGGACGCTTGATCAGATTCAGGTTTGATTTTTTTCACCTAGACTATGTAATAGATGGTGATTGTTCTTCCATCAGGAGGCATATCGTGCCTGTTTGTCTCTCTGTTATGATGTTAGCAGAAGTTGACCATCCATGCCTAAATCCATTCATTCATTAGGGTTACGAAATGGTGCCATTCAATTTCCATTATTCCTCTTCATTCATTAGTAGGAATACATCCATAAAGGAAAAGTTTGTCTCTTCTACTATTTGACTACCCAGTGGTGCAGTAATATAGGAAAGGAAGGATAAATGCTAAATTCTTTCCCTCTTGCATACCATTTTTCAAAATGATGAGCAGATTCTCAATGGTGATAGTGAGTTTTGTTATTTTAGTTCTGTATTAGCATCAAACGGATGGATTTAAGCATAAGTGTTTACAATCCATTACCATTCTTATTCTTCTTGATGGTCAGTGGTTGTCCAATCTTTGGCTAGTGGGAATCATTAGAGTTGGCTCCTGAGTCTTTTTAACAGAACCCTAGTACAACCCTAGGTAACATAGCAACCTCGTGCAACTGGGTGTTCTAAACTCATCTTGTGCATCTCCTGTCCTAGACCTGGAATCAGTCATTTCTCCATGGACCTCTAATATCATTAAGTGGAGAAGGGTGTTTAGAGACCACAGTTTGAGTGCAGGGGTGTTCACTGCTATGGGTTGGCCTTGATTTGGGGCCTTTCATTGACTAAAACACAATTAACATTTTAACACAAAATACATGAGCTCATACTTCCAAACAAATTCAATACCATGGGATTTTTAACTTAAGCTTTTTAGTTGGATAAGTATCTCTTTTCTCCCAAGTAACGAATCCAACTTCACAGTGACATCAGGTATGATAGAATTAGGATGCCCCATATTTGCTCATTTGCCTTGCCCCTCATGGCATGATCAGACATGATAGGAGCTCCAGTCAGAGTGGCACGTCAAGCATTCTAGGAAGAGTCTCCACAGACTGGCTGGGAAGGGAGGCCTGAAGGATGACAGAATTGGCTGAGTTGGGACAAAATGACATGACGCCTATAGGTCACAAAGGGGACAACAGAAGGGGAGGTCCATCTCAGGACTGCACAGAATGGAAGGCTTAGGTAGGAGAACACAGGCAGGAGAAGAAAGGTCCAAGGGGTAAGACATCGCAAGCCTATGAAAGGGACTGAGGGTGGGACCCTTCATACTTGAGTCCCACCGGCACATAAAAAATTAAAGAAATGCCAAAACATGATTACATAAATTAGAAGACATTTTAAGACACTTCCATTGAACAAATTAAAACTCTTATGAGAAAAGGTAGCCACAGTGTAATTCTACTCCCACAAGATAATTAGGAGATTTATACAAATGTGTATCTATTGATTCGGAGTCTCTATAAGGAGTGAGAACAACTATGAAACACAAATTTAAAGCCAAATGAGGAACACCATCTTCTTTCAACCCTGTCAGTGGATTTCTGTGATTTTATGTTCTACCTTTTAGAAAGAAAAAAATAAACTATCTTTTTTAGAGGAGTTTTAGGTTCATAGCAAAATTGAGTGGGAAGCTTGGAAAGTTCCCCTCTACCCCCTGCCCCCACACATGCAAAACCTCCATGTCTTTTTGTGGCTTGGTAGCTTGTTTCTTTTCAGCACTGAATAATAGCCCATTGTCTGGATGTGCCGCAATTTATCCATTCACCTACCGGAGGACATCTTGGTTGCTTCCAAGTTTCGACAGCTATGACTAAAGCTGCTATAAACACCCCCGTGTAGGTTTTTTGTGGGCATGTTTTCAACTCCTTTGGGTAAATACCAAGAAGCACAATTGTTGGCTCATATGGTAAGAGTATGTTTAGTTTGCAAAAAACCACCAAACAGGGGCACCCTGGGTGGCTCAGTCGGCTGAGTGTCTCACTCTTGATTTCAGCTCACGTCATGATCTCAGGGTTACAAGATCGAGCCCTGCATTGGGCTCTGTGCTGGGCGTGGAGCCTGCTTAGGATTCTCTCTCTCTCTCTGCCCCTCGCTCCTCCTCCTCTTTCTATCTCTCTCCCTCTCAGTAAAATAAAATAAGATACATCTCCTTAAGGCAACCTGCACTTAAAAAAAAACAAAAACTGTCTTCAAAAGTCGCTGTACCATTTTGTGTTCCCAGCGGCGATGAATGAAAGTTCCTGTTGCTCTACACCCTTGCCAACATTTGGTGTTGTCACTGTTCCAGATTTTGGCCGTTCTAATATGTGTGTCGTCGTATCTCATTTTAATTCGCATTTCCCTGACGGCAGATGAGTGGAGCATCATTCCATGTGTTATTTGCCATCTGCATACCTTCTCTGGTGAGGTGTCTGTTCAGGTCTTTTGCCCATTTTTTAGTTGGGTGGTTTGTTTTGTTACTGTTAAGTCTTAAGAGTTCTTAGTGTATTTTAGATAACAATCCTTTATCAAATGTGTCTTTTGCAAAGATTTTATCTCAGTCCGTAGCTTGTGTTTTCACCTCTAGCTGTTGACTTGTTTTAGGGAGAATGTTGAAGGACTGAGTTTGAGACCCCCCCCACATGCAATATGAGGGTGACCCCCACTCTCTCATGCCCTGCGGTCCCTGAGGGGTGAGGAAGGGCCCACCAAGGAAAGAACCAGACCTCGCAGGGAGCAGGGAGGAGGAGGCCCGCAGCTGGCAGAGTCCGTGGCAGGTTCCTCTCTTGAAGGAGACATGAATGTGGGGGAAGCATGAGGCGGAGCTGCGTGTGAGGAGAGTCAGGGCCCCCCTGAGAAAGTCCGATGAGGAAGATGTTCAGAGGCCGGGGGAAGTGAGGAGACACTTGGACGCAGGCCGTGCACAGGCAGGGAGACCTGGTAGGAAATGGAGTTCAAGGAAAGCTGTTGTCCCCGAGGCTGGGGTGACACTGCTGGGACATCCTGGAGGCAGATCCACGTGGACTGTCCTGTGCCAGGGCAGGTGGACCCTGGAGCCAGCCAGCCAGCAGGACCAGGTTCAGGGACGGCACAGCCCCAACGCTGTCACCAGGGGTCCTTCTTGAGCCACTCGGAAAGCTCGTCAGAGTGCCCTCCTCAGCCCATTCCTCACACAAGACCACCCCGCACTTTCAACAAACAGATCCTAAAAGGGCCAGTAACCAAACGCCAATGTCAGGTTTTGCTATGTTCACCAACGCCACACGTCCTGGAAAAATCCACAGTCCAAATCCAAACCATTCCTAGGGCCCCACATGGGAGAATTGCATTCCAGGGAGAACCTTCGTTTAAACATTCCCTGACTTGACTAAACGGGCTGTGTTAAGGGCATGTCCATGAAACTGTTGGCATTGGATTTCCTTTTTTTCAAAAGCCACACCACCAAAAATAATCAAAGAGGTAAACATGACAGTAGCCCGGAGCCCAGCTGGTCTCTTCAGGCCTGAGTTGTTGCCAAGTTCACACAAATTCATCAACTGTCAAAGCAGAACTAGAGCTCTATCTCCACCGCCCCAGGAAGAACCGAGGCTGTCACCGTGCCCCTGATCATAAGATCTCAAATGAGAAACCTTAGCCACATTTTCTCAGCTCCCATCTATCTGGAAATACCCCAATAAGGAGCCTAAATTCCAACAGTCCCGGTTCAGGATGATCTTTCCAACTCATTAATGCTGGGCAATCTCCACCAGATCTCAGACTTGGTACCCCTCTTTGGGTAGGAGGGCATAAGGCACGGAGGCTGGAAAAAGTGAAAGGCAGAAAGGAAGTAAGATTAACATTCAACAGCATTCTGAGTCACCAACCTGCAAATGTCACTAGTAGGAAATGCGCTGACACATACACCCCCGTGACAACTGGGCACAGAGACTCCCTGGGCCTCCAGGACACTCGACTTCTGGGGGTCAAATCTGCTCCAAGGAGCACCCAGGACCTCCTGCCCCCAAGTGCATAAATCTGTTCCTGTCACTGTGGCTGGCATTCCACCGTGAGAATTTCTCATCTCCTGCAATACACACGGGGGCCACCGGGAATCAGCCTCAGGGGACGGAAATAAGAGACTTTTCTTAAGTTACAGCACACGCATTGCAATGGAATACCATGCAGCTGTAGAAAGAGGAAAGCGAATCTATCCTTGAGAGACATTGTTCGGGGAGACAGATCAAGGCGCAGAATCCATTATTATTCAGCCGTAAAAAAAAAAAAAAAAAAAGAAGAAGAAGAAGAAGAAGGAAATCCTGGCATTTGTGACAACGTGGTCAGACCTTAGGGCATTATGCTAAGTAAGTCGGAGAGAAAGACAAATACTATAAGAACTGCTTATGCGTGGGACCTAAAAACAAGTAAAAATGAAAAAAAACTGAGCTCATAGATACAGAGAACAGACTGATGGTTCCCAGAGGCGGCGTGGAGGCCTTGAGGGGGACAAAATGGGTGAAGGGAGTCAAAAGGGACAGACTTCCCGTTATAAAATAAACAAGTCCTAGATAGTAACGTACAGCATGGTCACTGTAGTTAATCACACAGTATTGTACATTTGAAAGTTACTAAGAGAGTAGATCTTAGAGGTTCTCATCCCAGAACAAAGTCTGTAACTGTGTGGGCGTGGGGTGTGGTGGCTCATTTTGCAATCTACACAAATATCAAACCATTACGTTGTACACATGAAACTAATACAATGTTATATGTCAGTTAGACCTCAATAAAAAAGAAGGGGGGAATAATAAATAAACATTAAAAAGAAGGAGGGGGAGAACTGATTTGCCTATATGCTTATACGGGAAAGCCGTCTCTGGAAGAATACCAGCTGGGTCTACATAGCATATCTGGGGTAGGGACAGCGGAAGCAAGGGGCTTTCCCTGTGCACTCTTTTGTACCTTGTGGATCTTAAATGACGTGAATGTATTATCTTTTAAGATACATTCAGATTTAAAGGAAGGGAATGAAAACAATCCATATGTAGAGACCTGGAGAGGTACACAAGATCATGATTAAATGATAGACAGTTGCTAACAGGGGGTCTAGTGTAAGTCAATCTGCGTTCGCTTTTTTTTTTTTAATAAAAAAGAACATTCACATATAGACTTGTAAACACGTAGGAAAAGACTAGAGGGTTACGCCAAAAAAGAGGTTCCTTTGAGGATCCTAGAAAAACAGAGAGGTGTTAGACTTTCCATTGTGTCCCCTTCTGTCCTGTTTGACCTTTTTTAGGGGAGATAGGGGCCGTTTCAGCTCCCAGGGAGCCAGGAAAGCCTCTCTGGGGCCTCATCCAACCCACCGTGTGCCCTGTCCAGCCTCAGCTGCATTTCAAACACACCGGAGTCAGCGGGTAAATACTGGAGGATTGCACATTTGTGAAAAATCCAAAATTTGGATTTCTCTAGGGAAAAAAATGGACGGTCTGCCAGCACTGGGCCCAGACTCTCACATCGCGAGCCTCAGGAGGGGCTGAGTAGCAGTCGCCTGCTTACGCGTGGTACATGTGCTCCCCGTTCGCCACGGCCACCCCATCCCACTCCCTTCGCCACCAGGACACAGCAGCTGAGGCATTGGCTCCATTTCTGGAGGCCTCTCTTCTTATGGTGGAGACGTGGCTCTTCGTATCCATGTCTCTATCAAAAATTGGAAAATGGAAGTAAATCAAAGGGCCATGAGTTTTATTTTATGGAGGTGAAGAATATTCGTATGGAGTCAGTCTGCAGACACGTGTCCTGTTCGCTCATGCGCACAACCAGCAGGGCCACAGCTGCCTTGTAAGGTGGTAAAGGGTGTGCACTGCTCATCTCCGGGTGCAGGGGGCGAGCAGTTGTGGGGGGGCGAGCGGCAGGGGGTGATCGGGTCATAATCTGTGTGAATGTCACCTCCTGTAGTCCCCACCTGCATGGCCCGACACAGCGTTGGCCAACTCAGGGAGCAGGGCCCTCAGTCCCTCGTCCCCAGCCCTGCATTCACGTGGTGGTCCTGTGCGCCCTGTAGTCCCCCTCTGTGGTGTGCATCCGTCTCTCACAAGAAACCCGCAGGGCAGGGCCGAGGCTGGGGCTGGGTCATTCTCTCCCAGGCCCCCCGCACTTCCTGAGAGTGCTTCAGATAACAGTGAAGATGACGATCAGCGGTAATGACACCCGGGACCTCGGCACTTCCCATAAGCCTCCGAAAAGTGATCTGAGATACATCCCGTGATCTGTGAAACCCCCGTACTCAGCCTCCGCAAATGGGAATTTTCACACCAGAGTTGCTGCTAACCCGTGAGAAAACACCCCACAGCCCCGTTCATCTAGTTGTTGAAATATCAGCCTCAAAAATTCATACAATAAAAGAAAGAGAGAAGGAAGGAAGGAGGGAAGAAGGAGAAAAGGAGGGAGGGAGGGAAAGAGAAACAGAGGAAAAGTGATATCCTTGAAAATGTTTGCTGGGCAAAAACATGCCCGGATGATCACCGTGAGTATGTAGTTCAGTGGGGAAAGGTTTTATTCATGTTGTTTTTGTTATTTTGAAAACTTTTTGCAATGTTATGTTAGTTTGATAATTCAGACTAAATCAATGGAACCTTAAAACTGGAGGCATCTCGAGGACTCCAGGCCACCCCGCGGACCCGCGTCGCCGCGCAGCTGGTGGCCCAAAGCAGACCCTGGAGTGAGAGTGGCCAGGTTCCTAGCCTGGCACCTCCGCTCCCCGGCTGAGGGGCCCTGGCAAGATCCTTGACCTCTCTTTGGCTCCATGTCCTTATTTTTAAAATGGGCACAACAGTAGTACCTATCTCGTAAAGTTGTTGCAAAGACCAAATGAGTTAATAAACGTAAAAGTGCATAGAACTATACCTAGCTCTTAATAAGTCTTTCGAAGTTGCTATTAGTAGCGCTAACAGTGGGTTGTGCTATCATTTCTGACTCACCCGCTCACCATTCTCCAGCATCACCTTGCCCATCCTCCACCCTCAAACACATCCCGAACCCAGCTCTGCCCTGAACTGCCCGCAGCATTCGCCTCCAGCTCCAGCGGACGGGTAAGGAGGAAAGATTGAGCGCTGAGGGCCACCCCCACAGCCACCCTGCACCCCAGCTGCCTCCTGCCAGAACCTCTGGCCCCCTCTCCCTTCTCCAACCCCACCTCCTCAGCTTCCCCATGCCCTGCCTTTGATGAGCTCTCTGTCCCCAGAGCCACCTCTTCCTCAGTCTGTCCCCAACTTTATGACCGTCGTCCCTCAGGGGCTGACGTGAAACTCTGATCTGAAGTTAAACAGCAGAAGGAAACTCTAATAAATTTTATTTTGTATGCTGACATATTTCAAAGTAAATCACAGGTCTCACATCACCAGCCCTGCAGGATGAAGGACACGTCTTGAAAAAGAATACCATCTTTTGGTCCATAGCTGAAATACATTATCATTAACAAAATAGCATTTCATTGATGCCATCTAATAGTTCAGAGGCAAATTCAGAGGCATCATTTTAAATTTGTAATGTTTCTATTCATCTTTTTCATTTAACTTCATCAGACGTCATTGATGGGGACCAGCAGAGGCACTAAAATGTGTGAAGGGTGCCAGGGTGGCTCAGTCGGTTAAGCGTCTGCCTTTGGCTCAGGTCATGACCCCCAGGTCCTGGGATCGAGCCCTACATCAGGCTCCTGGCTCAACAGGGAGTCTGCTTCTCCCTCTCCCTTTGCCGTTCCCCCCTGCTCATTCTCTCTCTCTTCTCAAGTAAATAAATAAAATCTTAAAATAAAATAAAATAAATAAAAATAAAACAAAATGTGGAGCACCTGGGTGGCACAGCGGTTAAGCATCTGCCTTCGGCTCAGGGAGTGATTCCGGCGTTATGGGATCGAGCCCCACATCAGGCTCCTCCGCCATGAGCCTGCTTCTTCCTCTCCCACTCCCCCTGCTTGTGTTCCCTCTCTCGCTGGCTGTCTCTATCTCTGTCAAATAAATAAATAAAATCTTTAAAAAAAAAATAAAACAAAATGTGCGAAGACCCTGTGGGGTGAGTCTGTGGGACCACAGCACATCCTACCCTCCCGGGGTGGGTGGAAATTAGAAGGTGATATGGCCGTGGCCGACGCCTATTACAGGCACAGGTCCTCTGATCCACCAAACCTACTCCAAGGAACTTATTCTGTGGGTATTCTTCCTGCTGACCAAAGATGCATACGTGAGGCCATTGACATCAGTGTTGCCAGTGGAGCCAAAGATGGGAACACCTGAAATGTCATCACGCGGGGCTGTTCATTCATCACGATGGGGACATGATCTGGAGGCTTTCACAAGTCCTGGGAGAAGTAAATGCAGTCCGTGACCCTCAGCTGGGTCTGTCTGAAGGGGAGGCACTCAACAAAGGGCATTATGGGGTCAATTGGCAGGACAAGATGACAGACAGTAAATTAGAGAAAAGTATGGCCCTGAGACGAAAACTGTGTTGTGTTTACGTGAAAGACTATCCCTCTTCTCAGGAAGTCACACCGAAGTCTCTGAAGACTTCTCACGCAACTTATTCTCAGATGGTTTCCAAAAATGCATATTAAGTATGCGTATGACACGTAATACTGTGTGCTGGCATATAGGGAGAGACGGAGGGCGAGAGGAGGGGGAGAAACGATAAAGTAAATTGTAAACGATGGACGAATTGGGGTAAACAGTATACAGGCGACGTTTTTACTGCTCTTATTGTTCACTTTTTTCCAGGTTTGAACTTATTCCCCCAGGAAAAGTTGAACCCCAAGAATAAGAGAACAAGGCAGATGACGGCAGCCAATATTCAGTCTCCCAAAGAAAGGGAAGAAGCGGGTGCCGCAGGCTGTGCGGCCGGCCCCCTCCGTTGCTGCTAAGGGAGGAATAGGAAGGGCCATGGGCCTGAGCAGGTGGGGGTGAGGACCGCCCAGGGAAGTGCTCAGAAGGGCAGCAGTGGGGGGTGGGGAGGCCATGTTCCTTTAGAGGACAAGGAAAAAGAAATGGGTGTGGGGACTCAGTGAGTTAGCCAGAGGGACAGGAGTCCTGGGTTTGCCGGGGCCATCCTGACCCCAAACGCTCCCTCTGTCACTCTTGTTAACGTCCGCAGACGTAGCCGGCTGGGAGGCCCAAGGTGGTGGGTTGGAAACCGGGTAGCCATAGTTTGGGCATGTGGCTAGATGGCCCCCGCCAGCCCGGTCCTCCCCTCAGCCCTGAACAGGAAGGCAGGGCTGGTCTCCTGGGCGCTCAGGACCTGGAGCCCCTTTCTTCATAGGCTAGGCTGCCACCGAACTTGGCTACAAGGGCTTTGCAGCAGCCCCCGACCCCCTGCCGACCCCCCTTCCCCGGGGTGCTCGGGCGTCGCCCGGACAATGCTGCCTGGAAGCAGCTTGCTGAGCAGACGGCCCAAATCCCGGACTCTTGTGGGAAGGATATCCTGTGCCAGCCAAGCCCGGGCCCCACTATCACGTCCCACCCAGGGCTGGGGCCCCCTCACTCGTGGTCGGAGGGAAGCCTGCAGAGAAGGAGACGTGATTGGTGCTTCCAATCCCGGCCCTGCTGAGGCCCTCCAGCAAGGCAGCTTCCCAGAGGAAGGGCCAAGACATCTCAGAGGATTTTAGGGAGCAGAGTGGGGACCCCTTGCCCTGCCAGTCTACACCACTCCCATCAGTTGGGGCCGGAATAAGAAAGAAACTTCCTCTCACATGCCTACTCTGGTCAGCTGGGATGCTGTCTGGGCCCTGTGGTGAGGATTCCGAGGCACAGGCCAAGCGTGAAGGAAAGACGGTACTGGTGACCTGGTGGCCATGTCTGCACGATGTGGAATGGGGGCTAGCAGTGTGCAGACCCCGTATTTGCCATCCCTGAGGTAAGGTCTTGCCTTTCCCCACTTGTTAAGCATAACCTCCAGGAGAGAGGGGTGGGGAGAGGGTATCAGCAGACTACCACCACTATTACTACTCTCCCAGCAAACGGTTCTCACGCACCTACTGTCAGCCAGGCACTTTGTAAATGCTGTCCCCATAAAGTCCTAAAAGTGTGGAGAAAATTAGGAAGGGGCGCCTGGGTGGCTCAGTCGGTTAAGCAGCTGCCTTCAGCTCAGGTCATGATCTCAGGGTCCTGGGATCGAGCCCCGCATCAGATACGGCTCTCTGCTCAGTGGGGAGTCTTCTCCCCCTCACTCTCCCTCTGTGCTCTCTCTCTCAAATAAATAACTAAAATCTTTAAAAAATAAATAAATAAAAAGAAAATTAGGAAGGGCTGGAGTCTCACCGATCTCTGACTCTCTGCTGAACCGAGGGGTAGGCATCATAACCCCATTTTACAGCTGAAGCAACTGAGGCTTACTAAGTATTCGCCAAGGTCCCACTGCTAGGAGGTGGTAGAGTGGAACGGACCCCAAACCTAGCCGCTCTTGACCCCCCCACCTTGCTTCTCCTCTATCCACCCTTCCCATCCCAGGGCCCGGCCTCCTGCCACCTTTCCTGAACCTACCCCCCCAAGTGCCCTGCAGACATGGGGGAGGGGGTATCTGCCTGCAAAGCTGTGGGTGTTCTTGGAGGGGCAGCAAGGTGGGCAGGGACTCACCACCCCCACAGGCAGTGGACAGGGGCCTCCCTGCATCCGTTACTTGCCCCCAGCCCAGGCTCTGCCCACCACACAGCAGTGATAGATAGTTTGTGAAATACCCCAAGCTTGCGGTTGACCAGAATTCTGAAATAATTCCATTGAGACCGGAATTCATGCAATGTTCTGTATCCTGATGTGGTAAAGAAGGCAGCCCGCGGGAGGGGCGAGGGGATGTGAAGGCCCAAGGATGGTGAGGCAGCCTCCAGGCCCTGCAGCAGGGGCTCCTGCCGCACCCCCCCCTCGCCCACGGGCTCCGGAAGGCCCATCTGACAGGAGCGGAACCCTGATAAGCACCACCTGACCAGGAGGCCCCAGGCAGAGAGATTAATGCACAAATTGTCAACAACCTCCCCACGATGCACCCCCCCCCAGGGGGAGCAGGGGTAGATGGGGGGGCACACTGGGAAAGGAAGGACAGAGAGGCCTCAAGCAGAGATAGGCAACAGGACAGCTCTGCCTGCCCCAACCCCTCAGCTTCAGCCTCTGCAACCTGCAGCACCCCAGCCCTGGGCGCCCTGAGCGGGAGGAGGCCAAGGCATAAGGCCGAGCGAGCATCATGGCGGCCCGGTTATTCCTCATCTGGCCCCGGGGCCTCAGCAGACTCTTGCTGTGCAGGGGGATGGGTCAGGTGCCTGTGGAGCTCCCCCTTGGCCTGGAAGCTTCCCACAGGTGTGGTGACTCTTGGGCCTCCGTGCCCACCACTGGAGCTTCGGGGGCCCGGGGGCTCTACCCAGCCCTGCTGGCCTCGTGGACGACGGGCTAGATGGAGAGGTGGGCTTCTCCTCGGCTCATGCCCCCTCTCCGTGCCACAGAGCATCCCTCTACCCCTGCAGCTGGGCAGGGACTCTAGGCCCCAGCTCAGCAGGAGGACAGGTCCAGAGGTGACTGTGGGGTCACCACAGTTCGGGGTCTCCTTCACACAGTCAATAGGTTTAGGCCAAGGAAGTTTCCCCTCCTTGCCTAGAAACCAAAATCCCAAGGGCAACCCCAAGGGTTTCCATAAAGCAAAATGCAACCACTGGGAGGGCTGCCCTGGACAGGGAGATGATGGGAGCCCCACTTTTTAGGGGAACAAAATAAAGAGAAACCTTTCCCCCGAAGGAAAGGATGGTACTCACCAACCAGACACGGCGGAGCGAAGGCCCACCGGCATATCACGTTTGCTGCGTGGGTAACTAGGCTTGCATCTCTATATCTTAAATTAAGGCCATTCTTCTAAGTTGTATTTCCAGCTTTGTTTCAGAAGCTCTGAGCCACAAGCCTCCCTGTGTGCCCCAGGCCCCAGCTCTCCCCTTCGCTCCCTCCCCTAGGCCGGCCCCTTATGATTCCCGCTTGGGGCTCTGCGGAGTTAGCCACGCCACACACCTGCCCCACACCCTGTCCACCCGTCCGTGGCCTGCGTGTTCCCAGCCAGTCCAAGCCCCGGGCCTCGCCCTGGAACGCCACCCTCGTGTGTCTGAATCCCTCCACGGGTGAGGTGCCCTGGGAGCCACCTGCCCAGGGCCACTGGTGTCCACAGCAGGACAGGCTGAAGATGCCACGCTGGGCTGTACCCTCCACGTGCTGGGGAGATGTCCACCTAGAGAACAGCAAGGACCCAGAGGAGAGACCCCAGTGCCGGCCTGGGCGATTCCGATCTAGGAGAGTGGCTCCTGGAGGGCTTGGGGGGCCACAGACTCAGCGGCCTCGGGCCAGGCAAGGGGCGCTCACAGTGTGTGGATGGCAGTGGGGGGTGGGAGCACCGTCGGCCGTGGGGGCCGGGCACACGGGAGCAGCTGCTGCTCTAGCCCGGGGCCACCAGGGGCCCTGATCCATTTTTTCAAGAGATGTAAAAAATGCCAATTTTTAGGGAATATCACCTGGCTTTTAAAGGTTGAAAATTAATTCAATATTTCATGATGATAATAACATTCTGCAGGAAAAGAAAATACAAATGCTGGCCAGCTGGTACAAACGCCCACCAGCAGCAGGGACATGCACCAGGTCCCACATGACATATGGCCAGTGTCGTGAGAACACAGAAGCAGCCTGGGCAACCTCTTCTGGGTGTGCGTTCTGGGCCCGGCCCAGGGCTGGCGCCGGGCAGCCACCTAAATCAGACCCCATCCCAGGCCTCTGGGATGTAGACGTGGAGCGACGGACAGAGACAGGTCACTGAGGTGCAGAGAAACAGGGCGCACGTTCTCCCACAGGCACCGGGAGTTTTCTGGGCGCTCACAAGTTGCCGACAAAGTTTTCCTCTGGGAGAGTGGTTGGCAACTGTGGGCAGGTAGGAAGGCAGAGGCGTTTACTTTTCTTTTCCGATCTGCTTGAATATTTGCCTCAAGCATGTATTACTTTCACAACTTTAAACCCACAGGACACGTGTTTACAAATCTGTCTGTAAACCAGGGCAGGGATACGGCTAGGACATCGTAACTCAAGTCACAGAGCGCCCAGCAGGGCAGTGGCTGTCCTCCTCTGGGGGAGAGAAGGACGGTGCCATTAAGCCTTCCCAGGGGTAATGCTGGTGGCTGGGTTTCGAGAATGAACAGTTTTTCCCAGGCAGACAAGGTGGGAAACTTTGTTGCAGACCAAGGAAATCGGTGGCTGTCGGGGTCACTGGCAAAGTGGGGCCTGAAGAATAAGCAGGCTTGGAATGGCAGAAAGGATTAAGGTGGTGGACGTGGTGCACACATGGACATGGACGGAGAAATGACCCGGCACGTGTCAGGGGTCTGGTTCCAGAGCAGGGACTGCAGCCTGAGAAGGTCCCTGCGTCCTCACAGGACCTGGCCCGGAGCTGGCCTGGAGCTACATCTCAGAGGTCCAGGAGGACCTCAGTCCGTCACTAGTGGGCGAATGGCTGCCTCGAGCGCCCTGCCCATATGCTGCCCATGCAGGTTCTCAAGGGAGCCGGGCCCACCCGCGGGTAGTCACAAAGGCCCCAGTGGCGTAGCATCTCTAGCCCCCAGCTGGGAGCCCCCACCTCTCTTCACCACAGTGGGACCTTTAGGTGTCTTTCCCTAAGCTCCACTTTCCTTAATAAACCCTCTAGCGGCGGGGTAATCGTGAGGAACCAAGGGAGGAGGATGCCAAGTTCCCACCGCAGGTCCTAACAGTCGCTGACATTTATCTGACACCCACTTTTCAAAGAGCTCTACCGCCATCAATCTGCTTAGTCTGCACAAGAGCCCTGTGTGGCAGTTCCAGTGCTAACCCACGTGACAGATGAGGAAACTGAGGCAGGCAGGGTTAGACAGTCAGAGAGTGTAGGAGCCGGGGTCTGAACCCTGACCAGCTGGCTCCAGCATCCAGGCTGTCACCCCCCACGCCCTTCATGCTCACGCCATGTGTCGAATTCCAAAGTCGAATCTGGCTACCCTCAACAGAGGCGCTCTGTGCCACAGCACAGGCCACCAACTGGCAAAAGCAAGCCACAGCCAGCGCGAAATGCCCGGGCCTCCTCTCCACCCAGAGGTGTGCATTTCCTGTGCGGGGGCGCCCTCTGGTGGCGAAGGGCTGAGTCCCCACTGGCCTTGGAGGGTCTTTGGAGCAAGGTGAGGCGGGTCCAACTCTGACCTGAACCTGGCTCACACTCGGCTCCCCCACTTTGTCAAGAGGCAACCAAGGCCCTGAAAATGGAGCAGTAACTTTGTCCAGGGCCACAGAACAGTCCATGGGAAGAACTGCAGGAAGAAGCCAGACATGTCTAGCAGCTGGCCTGTGGGATGAAGTGGGACACTGTGGGATGAAGTGGGACACCAGCACTTACTGAGCACCTGCTGTGTTCTCTGCGCCCCTGGTCTCCTATGACCCCTATTATAGAAAAAACTATTCATGGCACACGCTAAACACAGGGGGCCCCTGCAGTGAGGACTTGAAGTGGGGGAGTGATGGGGCTCAACACTGAATACAACAAAGAAAGGGGAATTTATGGGGCGGGGGTGTCAATGGATGGAAATGAGGAAGGGGAAATACCAGGAGAAGGGGGCATCTCTTGCTGAAGGCAAGCCAGGTGATCGGACATCGCCTGAGCCATGCTGGGGGGAGGAGCCTGGTCGGATATGCAGGGTGGAGGATTCTAGCTAAAACTGGATGCTGCCGGGGTGCCTGGCTGGCTCAGTCAGTGAAACACGTGACTCTTGATCTCAGAGCTGTGATTTCAAGCCCCATGTCGGGGCTACTTAAAAATTAAAAGAGATTACTTAAAAATATGAAATCTTTTTTTAAAAAAATAGAAAAGAAAAAAAGGAAAGGAGGGGGGAAGGGAAGGGAAGGGAAGGGAAGGGAAGGGAAGGGAAGGGGTTGCTGAGGAACACAGAAGCCACAAAGTCAGGGCCTAGCTGAGAAGAGACTTCAGAGGAGCCGGTTTAGTCGAGGAGAGCCTCCGTCACCGCTATGGCAACCCTGCGATGGTCCCATTCTACGGATGAGACCCAAGGCTCAATGCCGGGCTGATTGCAAAGCCACCCTGCGGGCCAGCCTCCCAGGGAACTGCATCTTAATGGCCCCTGTGTTCCATGGGGTCCAGTGGAGGGTGGTGTAAGGCAAAGGGGACCGTTTTTCCTCTGCAACAGGAGCTGAATTACATGGGTGTCTGCCAGCATTCAAGCCCCACCTTCAAACCCTGTGCCATATGCTCTGGTCTCACAGTCTGTGTTCCCACAATGACAACACACCCCACCTCATGCCCACTGCGGGTCAGCACCACCAACAGCTCTCAGACTTAGAAATTAATAGTGCCCCATTTTATGGGTGGGGAAATCGAGGCCAGAGCACTTGAGTACCTTGCCAGTCACACCGCTCAGGAGTCTAGTGGAAGCTAGCAGTCCACCCCAAGGGCCTGCCAGGGGGCCACCGCCTCCCCTCAGGTTGGTCTCATAGTCTCACTTAGTTGGCTTTTTGTTTGTTTAAAATTTTATTTATTTAATTGACAGAGAGAGAGCGCACAAGCAGGGGGAGCAACAGGCAGAGGAAGAAGCAGGCTCCCCACTGAGCAGAGAGCCCGATGTGGGACTCGATGCCAGGACCCTGGGATCATGACCCGAGCAGAAGGCAGACGCTTAACTGCCTGAGCCACCCAGGTGCCCCTAGTCTCAATTAGTTTTAATGAAACTTTGCAATCTACCATTTCACTGGCCTAAATAAAAGGTACTGTGAAAAACAAATAGAATGTAAATCAAATAAAGGGATTCCATTCGGCTGCACAGAGCGGTTAGCGGGAAGCCTGGCGTTTGGAAGCAGCTCTGTCTTCGTGAAGAGATCACATGTTCGGGGCTGTGAGACCCATAGTTGCCCCACCTAGGTCTTTCTCCTCCACCCGCCCCCTGAGTCAGTTTGTCCCACCTTGCCCAGGGAACCCCACTCCCCAATCGCCCCAACAGTGGGCATGGCTGTTCTCCGGGGACACTGATACCTCAGAGCAGACTGGAGCTCTACGCCAGGGCCCCTTCCAGTCTTCACGGTAAAGGGAAATGAATTAGACCCACCTGCCAGGTTTGCTGTAGGGACTAAACAGAACTCTGGACAAAGTATCAAAACAGGGAGACACCATGTGCACCCCAATGTTTATAGCAGCAATGTCCACAATAGAAAACTATGGAAAGAGCCCAGGTGTCCATCGACAGATGAATGGCTCTTTAAAGGAGATGTGATATACATATATATACACATACATACAGTGGAATGTTACTCAGCCATTAGAAAGGATGAATACTTCCCATTTACATCGACATGGATGGAACTGTAGGGGATTATGCTAAGTGAATTCAGTCAGAGAAAGACAAATATTTCACTCATATGTGAATTAAGCAACAAAACAGACAAACATAAGGGAAGGCAAGGAAAAACAAAATAAGACAGAAACAGAGAGGGAGACAAACCATGAGAGACTCGTAACTATAGGAAACAAAGTGCTAGAAGACAGGTGAGTGGGAGGTGGGGTAACTGGCGATGGGCATTAAGGAGGGCACTTGATGTGATGAGCACTGGGTTTCTATGCAACTGATGAATCACTAAATTCTACCTCTGAAACTAATTAAAAAAAAAAAAAACCGGGGTGACACCACTGGTGGGGCGGGCACACTGGTGGCCATCCTGGCAGAGCCCGTGGCCTGCCAGTCCTCCCACCCCAGCAACTTTGGCCAAGCCTACTCCCTGCAGCCGCCTTTGGGATCTATCTATCTTTGGGAAGAGGGGACATGCCGGTGTCCATCACTGGGAATGAGGAGTGGGACATGAGGTAAGATGGGGGTGTGGGCATCCATCACTGAGGGTGGAAGGTCGGGAAGTGGAGGACACAGTGAAATAACCTGGGATAGAACACTGTGCATATACACACAGCAAAATGGGTAGACCCCAAAAATGGAGCCAAGTGAGGTCAACAAGAAACAGTATGATCTAGAGCCAGCGGACACACCTGCATGAAAATGCACCACATGCTTCCCCAGGACACACACACGAGGACGTGCACGCTACACAGCCGGCCTGTCCACAGCGACAGGGGTCAGGATGAAGATACTGTGAGGACAGAGGCGGTGTGTCCCAATTTGAGAAAAAGATCCAAGTAGAAAAGATTAATAACCGAATGCCCAGCACGGAAGCTAGACCATCAGGCCCAGATGAAGGCCTACGGTCCTGTGTCCACGTCTATCACATGGGCGCCTCGGCGGGCAGGAGGGCGGGCTGTGAGGAGCCCGTGGCAGGTGACCGTGGGTCCTGAGTCACAGAGGGCAGCGCCCCTAGAATCACAGAAGAGCCACGCCAGGATGGGCCTTCAAGACCGGCTCTGCCAGCACCTGCAGTTCACAAGCCCTAAAAGGGCCCTCAAATCCTCCCCAACACCCACACGATGTATTAAGCACGCACAGTCTTGGTGCTGGGATATTTACTTACATACATTTCATTGTCGTAACACAGGCGTCATTGAACCCACTGTTTGGGCGGAAACGTAAGTGACTTGCAGGACCAAGAACCAGTTCCAGACAGGTCTGATTTGCCCTCTTCCAGCTGCCCCAGGGCTGCCTCCCACCACACACACATACACACAATTCACACACGTGTGCGCCCGCGTGCACGTGCACACACACACACACACACACACATACACACGGGTCACAGCCTGACAGAACACCTTCCTGGAGCTGCCTCTTCCCCTCCTGCACCTCGGGTGTGCCCAGATGCCCCATCCCAGGCCTCACGCCCCAAATCGCCCTCTCCAGCTCTGCCAAGTTCGAACAGGTCTCCTCCTCAGGACCCGGTTTCTATCCCCAACAACACTCCCACCCCGCCCCATGCTCCTGGAGTCCCTCACTGGGGTCTCCAGGGGCCCACCTGCTCTCCTGCCCGGCTCCCTCCTGGCTCTGAGCACCCTGTTCCAGTGATGGGGCCTCAGAAGCCGGAAAACCTGGGCTTTCTGGAAGAGCTCTGGGAGCCAGGGGGTGAGAGGCAGTGACTTCACGCTCCTGCAACACTCCCTCACTGCGGGCACAGACCTACCTTCACTGCGGGCCTTGTGCGGGCCCCAAAACCCAGGGCCTGCGTGGGCCTCAGCCTGGTGGCCGGGGTGGCCAGCCCTGGCGGCTTCTGTGCCAGGCCCTAAGGGGCAGGGGCCGAGACTGAGGACACAACAGACAGGTGCCCTCCGGAGAGAAGCCCGTGTGAGCGGGGACAGAGGAGGGGGTGGCACGGCTGTGTGATGGGAAGGTGCGCATGAGAGCCCCACGCAGGGGGCCTGAGGGTGCAAACAAGTGTTTCTGCTCGTGAGGGGGCTCCTGGAGCGGCCTGTATGGCCTGAAGGACAGTGTCTGAGGGTGAGAAGACAAGGCCCGCGGGCAAGAGCGCCAGCTCTGGGCCCAGAATGCCAGGCCTGCCTGTTGCGCCAGCCCCCTGGGCTGCAAAGTGAGGTACCAGCACCCACCCACAGCAGCTGAGGGCTGACAGGCGATGCGTAAAGCGGCTAGAGCAGCGGCAGTACCTGGCGTGCGCCCTGAGTGCCGGCGGCCGTCATGACCATGTCTGTGGCCTTCTGAGGTCCGTGCGGGCGGGGACTTTGCCCACCCCCCACCTCGCATCTGGCATCCGTGACTCGGCCCAGCAGCGGGTATGCACGTCCACGCATCCCCCTGTGCGTGTTTGTCTGTGAATCTTGGTGAGAACCAAAGTTGGCGGGGGCGGGTAGTGTCCCCAGTCTCTGATGACTGGATGCCTCTGGCCGTGTGCCTTCTCCGGGTACACAGGAGACAGAGAGAGAGAGCCTCCAGTCTGCTTGCGCGTGTCATGCAGGCCTAGGAAGGACTGCTCTACTCACCGCGCCCCCACAGCTCAATGACAAGGCAGCAAGGAACCAAGCCCAACACTGGGAAGAAGCCGAGGGGGGGTGGGGGGGGTAGCCCCGTGCCTCCCCCCTCAACTGAAGCTTCTCCCTGCCTGACGGGCCCCAGCATCCTCAAGTGTCCATGCTAGAAGGGCCCTCAGACATCTGTCGTTGTGCCAGAAGACTTGAGTCCCAGAGGGGAAAGGGACTTGCCCGAGGTGGCCCAGAGCCTGGCTGCAGACCTGAGACCCAGCCTCCATGCCCAGGGCCTCAACCCAGTGCACCTGGGGACCCCCGTCTGCACCCGAACCAATGAGTAACGGACACTTATAAAGGCACTTTGTAAACAGCTGAGATCTTCTGACAAAAGGGTTACGCTGATCATTCTAGTACCTGTGGAGGAAAGAGACTCCATTCCTTGAGCCACTGCTGTGGAAGGGTGTCACTGTGCCATGTCACTTGGTCCTTCCAGACCTCGCCATCATTATGGTCCCCAATCTCCAGGTGAGCAAGGTGAGGCTGGAGAACAAGCTGGGTCTCAGCTGGGTCACACACCCAGTCAGGAGCCTGGCCTGGGTAATGCCCTGAGGCAGAGGGCTGGGGAAGACAAGGAGGGCCTATGGCCTCCAGGAGAGGGAGCCCGCAGCTGAGGATGTGGGTTGCCCTGGAGGGACCGGGTGCCCTGTCAGGAAGGTTCTGCAGCCACCAGGGCCGGGGGGGCGGGGGGAGGCAGCGGGACTTACAGCGTTCGCTCAGGCTTGCAGCCTGCACTCTGCCATGCCACCCTCCAGAGCTCCAGGCCTCGCAGTTCCAGTTCAGCTGTCTTCTCCCAGGGATCCCTCCTAGCCCTTCAGACTAAATCCATTTATCACAGCAGCCTATTTTGTCCTTCCTAGCACCCATCACTCCCTGCACACATTTATTTTCTAGTTTCTTTCTAAAAGTCACACGACAGTGCCCTACTTACCGTGTCCCCAGTGCCTTTTAGGCACAGTGTCTGATACACAGTAAAGACGTTTAAGTGAATCATAGGCATTGATATGATGCCTTTTTGACTCTGTTCAGAATGAGCTGCTCCCAGTCTAGGGAGGCAAGCAGTCCACTGCACCGCCGAGAGCATTGCCAAATTGAGGCCGCCCAAGAGGTGAAGCTTGAACAGGCCTCTGCCTGTTCCCCTGAGGTGCAGGTGGGAGGCGTAGCCAATGGCTCAGAGATCTCCCCGGTCTCTCCCCTCAGCCCTCAGTCCCGTGCAGTCCCACTCTTCGGGCCCCCACTCTCCTGGATCTGCAAGCTTTCCCTCCCCGTGACCTCTTTCCTTCCCTCAGCATTTAAAGGGGCTCCTGTCTTTCTCATCTTCAAATGAATCTTTCTGGATTTCACCTCCTGCATAGAAGTCAAAACTGGGGGTTAGAATCTGGACTCCTCTCCATCACCTCCCACATGCAAATCCTTCAGGGCCGGTTATTACTTAACTATGCTCCCATTCTGTCTGCTTCTCCCAGTGCCCAGTATTACTACTACTGTTTTGTTTACTTCTGTGTCCCCTGCGTTTCCTTCTGGGCCTGCCACAGAAAACACATAACCAGTGACCTGAGGGAGGCTGGGAATTTAGAGGGCTGAGTCGGAGACATGATGGAAGGACTGGCCATAGTAGTGGAGAGGCTCTGGGTTGGGTCTAGCCCAGTCTGAGGGTTCCCTCTTCCCTCCCTGTCATCTCCCAAGCCTGTCCAGGCAGGTGACAGACAAGTTCCCAGATCCCAGGCCAGAGTCCCAGAGACCAGCCCAGCTTCAAAATGGCGCCGGGGCCCGGTTCAAGGCAGCAGGCCTGTGCGGAGGCCATGGGCCCTGGGGTACGCTTGGGGGCGTTTCCTGTCTGGGCCTACAGCCCCCAACCGCTGGCAGCGCGGTTTCCGGCGGGGCTGCGGCCGGGGCCTGCACTATCAGCTCGGCACCAGATGCCCGGTCAGGATACTTGTGGTGAAACTGTGAGGGTGCACTCGGTCCTTTGGGGTTTTCTCCCGTGTCAGCCTCCAAGACAAATGAAGGAGAGAAAGTGACATCCAGCCCTTCTTCAGCCATGTTTTCCCCCTTCTGAGCTAGGGGCTGGGCTGTGGGCAGCAGCTGCCCAGGGCTGGGGGCCTGCCACCCAACCACCTATGGCTGCAGGGGCAGCTCAAAGCTCCGGCAGTGGAGGAGGCCAGGGCCAGGCCACCGGGGTCAGGAGTCTTGGTCAGGGCTGGACAAATGGGATTGGCCTGGGGATCTGAAAAGCAGTGGGAAAGCTCCAGGTGAGCACTCCTCTCCACCTGCCAAGAGGGCCTCAGAGTGGGCAGGCTGGGCCTGAGACCAAATGAGAGGTATCAAGTATCTGAAGCATCTCACCCCATACTGGGTGGGGGTTGGGGGTGGCTGGGAGGGTGGCAGCTAGGCCTGGGCCAAGGCTCCACACTCAGGACCCCACTTCACCATACCCGAAGGACTTACAAGGAGGAAACTGAAGCCCTGTCTTCCACAGAAATCAAGGACCAGAGAGGCAGAGGGCTGGCCATGGACTAAGATGCTGCCCTAGAGCTAGGAATACGAGGAGCAGGGAGAAGGAGAGTGTGGGATGCCTCACCTGTGGTCCCAGCCCTGATGCCGGGTAAGCCATGAGCTCTGGCCAGCCCAGCTGGCCCCAAACCCTACGGAACATCTGGGAGGCCAAGTCCTCATTGCCCTTTGGCAGCAGCACAGCCCACCTTGCCTGCGGACCCCAGACCCAGTTCTAGCCCAGGCCAGGGCTGTGGTTCCCGACCCACACCCCTAGATGGCGCCACAGCCAGAGCATTGGCTTTGGGGAATGTGAGCGCTGCCCTGCCCTTAAAAGTGGCTGCAGCCCTGCACATGCGCTGCTCTTCTAGCCCAGCTGACCCTCTGCGCCTGTGCATTTGGCCTTACTTCCTGGCGCCCCAGTGACGTGTCCACGGGTTTCACACTGACACCAGGGCGCAAGCGCAGCAACCTCCCCAGGCCTGCAAGCTGCCTACCAGCCCAGCAGAGGGCGCCCGTCAACACAAACTTTTGGTTCCTGCCAAGGTGTCTCTTCCTGCTCCAAAAGTGAGAAAAGATTTAACCAAATGCAAAAGGGTGGGGAGGGCTGAGAAGAAACTGGTCGAATGGCCTAAGATGGCATCTACCCAGGGTAACCAGGTCCCCACCCTGAGACACACAGCGGCCCCTGGGGCTTCCTTAGAGAAGCAGAGGCCGCGCTGGGAGGCAAAGGAGAGGAACGGCCACTGCAAGACTGCTGGGGCTGCTGGGCAAGCAACAGGAAACTTCCAGAGAGCGACGGGAGGCCCAGCTCAGTCCCACGGAGGGGCGCCAGAGGCTGGGTGCCAGGCCCATGAGAATACCACTGTCAACACCTATTAAGACGGTTTCCAACCGAAGGCCAGGACACCCCAAGCACCCACCCAGGCTCACGCCAGAAGCACTGACTGGTGAAATGGAAAAGATTAAGCGATGGAACGGAACCAACAGTTAATGTTTAACGAGCAGCTGCCCTATGACCCTGCACGTCTGTTACTCATGTGATCCAGCCTATGAAGCAGATAACCGAGCACTGCTCCATTTTACAAACGAGGAAACGGAAGCCCCTAAGACTCGCTTGAGGTCACAGTAAGGGGCCTTTCTTTGCAGGCTGTCTTACTGCATGCCGGAATCTTGAGCCAACGTTCTCCTCCATATCCAGGTCCTCTCCTTCCTTCCGACCCTGGATCTTCTCACTGCCGGAGAAACCTCACCCTGCGCACCTCTTCCTTCCTCTATGTTCAGTCTCTCGTGTTCCACCGGACCCGTCCCACTGGCACTGAACACGCTTGAAGTCTCCCCTCTGAAAGCTTTAGGCAGCACCGGCCCCGTGGCGCCCCCAGCCTTCCCTCTCACAGCCTGTCTCTGATGCACACCATCCGCACTGGAAGGAAGCCCTGCCTGGTCCCACTCCCTTTCCCTCTGCTCCATCCACACAGTGCTCAAGTCCCTGAAGGACCCCTTCGGTGACCCGCTCCCGGCACACGCCAACCTCTCCCAGCCCTCCTCTTGCAGGGCCACTCGGCAGCACGTGCTGGCTGCCTCTCCTAAAGCTCCCTCTTCCCTGGGCTCCCGAGACCCCGCACGCTCCTGCCTGAATACTTCACAGGCCAGTTCACAGCCTGTGTGCAGTGAGCACGGGGCTGCAAGCGGCCGCTGCACTCCGAGCCATACATTCAGCGCTGGGTCTCTTCTCCATACCCTTCCTAGGCACCCTCACCCACCCCAACCTCGACCTCACCATTTCCACAGCCATTCCACAGCATGTTGAACAACACCCACGTTTATCATTTTCACACCAGGCCCCTTCTCCAAACTCCAAACCTGAAAACCCAACCGCCCCACATTCCCACTCGGAGGCTGCAGCACAGCCACCTCACCGCGTCTGAAGCAGAACCCATCATCCTCATCCTCAAAACTGGTCTTTACAGACCTCTCCACTTAAACGAATGGTACGCCAGCCCTCAACCCACCCCGCCAGTATGTCGCCACTGTGTCACACACCAACCCAAACATCTAGCTGATACCATAAGGGGACCTCATCGGACGAAACCCCTGCCCCGTCGGAGCTAGTTCTGGTAATTGCACACATCCCAACTGTGATATGATGTGGAGACACAGTGGAACAAGACGGCCTGACTGGGTCTGGAAGATCATGGAAGGCCTCCCCGAGCCAATAACCTTAAGCTGTTACCTGAAGGGTGAGCAAGAATTACCTAAGTAAAACAAGGCACAGACCTCAGGCAAAGAGGAGAGGGGGAGAAAGCATGACCCTCATTTCACATAGTCCATTCCCCCACCTAAATCTCTCAGTTGCATCCCTGTGGGCACATGGCCATCCTTGCCCAAGGTTTTCTCCCACCCTTATCTATGGCCTTCAGCAGTTTGCTCTCAGCCAAAGTACAATCTAAGCATGTCTCACACAGTAGTCGGTCTCTCCTTGACTTTAGGATAAAGCCAAAACCCTTGTCAGACCTACAAAGCGTGATCTTGTCAGGGCTCTCCCACGTCTGCAGCCTATGCCCTACACTCTTCACCTCACTCTCGGGATTCCCTCCTGGTCCTCAAGCCCCAGCCTGTCCCAGGGCCTTTGCCCATGCTATGCCCCTGTCATCTGTGTAAGTCCTACAGACCCTAACTCCAAAGTCACTTGCTCAGGAAGACTGCCTGATTCCCCTCTCCACCGAGACTACACTCGGTGCTCTCCAGTGAATACTGTCGGGAGAACCCTGTCCCCTTTCTGCATGGGGTTGTCACAATTTGTGACTATGAATTTGCGTCTGATCATCTATCTGTCCTCCACAAGAACCACTGTTCTCTTTTCATCCATCATTGGGTCCTTAAAGCCTAGCAGACATGTGATACAGTACAGATAAAGTTTAATAACAGAGCCCTCGGGGCGCCTGGATGGGGCAGTCGCTAAGCGTCTGCCTTCAGCTCAGGGCGTGATCCCAGCGTTCTGGGATCGGGCCCCACATCAGGCTCCTCCGCTGGGACACTGCTTCTTCCTCTCCCACTCCCCCTGCTGTGTGTTCCCCCTCTCTCTGGCTGTCTCTGTCAAATAAATAAAATCTTTAAAAAAAACAAAAAACAAAAACAGAGCCCTCGTTCCACTACTCTGGCAACCTTACATAGCGCACTTTACCTCTATGGCCTGTGTTCTAACGTGTAAAACAGAGGCAATGCCTGCCATGCAAACTTGCTCTAAGAAGCAAATCCACTACTTAATGAATAAAAAGCACTCGATAAAAGTACTATCCTCAAAGTTAGTACGTTATGAGATGCGACTGTCACCAGAACAAACAAATGTTCAGAGTCCCTGCTTTATTTTCATTTGGCCACACACGTTTAAAAAACAAACATACACTCGCAAAGTACCCAAACATCGGGAAGTAGAAGGGCAAAAAACAAGGGGTTTATGGGCTGAAAGGATATCCTAGGCTTCAGAAAAAACCAAAACCAATCACCTACTGAAAATTTCTTTGTTCAAAACACAAAGATACTTTGTTTTAATGGGATTTAATTAAAAAAAAACAAAAACAAAAACGCTTTAAAGACAAAAACTAAGCTGCTTGTGTTGCCTATGGCAGGACCTGTCTTCCCTTCCTTGAAGGCCTTTTGTAAAATACAGATGCCTGCACACAGCGGCCTTGATGGTCGCCCTCCCCCTGGTGCCCCCCACCTGCCGTCTGAAAGTGCAGCACCCTGGGCCCACCCCGATGGTAACGGTCAGGGGCTACAGAGCATCTAGGATGTGGTCGATCTTGGTGACCAACTCCTGCCGCTTTCCAGAGATGAGCTTCTCATTCTCAATGTATGTGTCTTTCTTGAGCTTGCCGGCCACCAGCCGCTCGGCTTCCACCGCGGACTTCAGCACCAGCTCCTTGACCTGCGCGTCCAGCTTCTGCATCTCGCTCACCTGGCAAGAGCAGGGCAGAGCTTGAGAGCGGTCCTCCCACCCACACTCAGCAGGGCCCACCTCCTCCCATGCCTACAGGCCCTGGAGCTCCCAGGGCAGAGGGTCTGGCTTCAAATGCCAGCTCCCCTTTCTGTTCCTTTAAGCTCTGACCTCAGGCCTCAGCTGTACAGGACTGAGGATCAAGTGGGAACATCTGGACAATCCCCCAGCACGGTGCAGGGCACACAGCAGGTCCTCGAGGTACATTTAGGCCAAATTAGGTGCAGGGACTCAGCTGGGTAAGACTAATGGCGGGGGTGTGGCAGAGAGACTGAATGACTCCCCTATTATCACCAGCTGGGTGTGAGGCTGAGGACTTCAGTCATAATCATTCAACATTCAACAATCACTGAGTGAGCTGCAGTGCTAAGCACAAGTCTGGGTTCTGGAAAACCGCAGTCAAGATAGATGAGGCATCTGACCTTCATAAAGCCACCAGGTAATTAATACTCAGGCACATGAAGAGGAGAGTTGCAGAAAGAGGGAGGTCCTATGACAGGGTAAGGAGAGGGAGCGTAGGAGTGGCACGTGGAGACGGGGATCGTCAGAGGGGCACCTCTGGGGAGGAAGGGGTCTCCTCTTTCTTTATAGGTAACAAGGACTCACTCACAAAGCAGGTCCCAGGCAGGGTTCTCAGCACTTTACATGCACTAACTCATTTCGCACTCACAACTCAGTGAGGAAAGTACTGAGACATGAAGAAACGGAGGCACGGAAGTTAGCTAACTTGCCCACGTTAACAAAGTCTGAATCAAACACCTGATTCTAAGCCTAGGATCTTCTTAGCACACAGGAGCAGCCTGAAGCCTTGCCCATGTGGACAGTGACATGAAGTAGGCTAGCAGAGCTTTCCAACCCAGCCCGTAACCAAGACCCCTAAAATTCTTGTTCCACCATAAGGGTTGGCACCACGGGACAAGCCAGGAGGGAGCAAGAGCTGCCCGGCGTGTGACCCACCCAGAGCAGCCCCATGGTACTCTAGAAGGTGGGGGCAATCCCTGAAGGCATGACAAGGGAGGGCAAAGAGCCGAGTGACTCCAGGATGGCAGACACTTACTTTGTCGCACAGGTCAGAGCCCTCTGTCTTCAGCCTGGACTGTAGCAATGCAATCTCACTGGTCAAGGCCTTGTGCTCTGTCTCCAGGCTCTTCTTGCCGCTGTTGAGAGTTGACACATCCCGCGACTGCTTGTACCTATTGATGGTCTCATCAAAGTGACGGTAGAGACCTATTCTCTTGTTGACCAGGGTCAAGACCTGCTCCGTGATGCAAGCCACCTTCATCCTGGCCTCCGCTGCTGGATCCTGTTGGGGGGACATCGTGAGTGACAACATCCAGGCCTGAGCCTGCTCCAACCTTCACCTCCCAAAGAGTACCCACCACTGGCTGTGCAAAGAGGAAAAGCCACCTTCCTGGAAAGTCAGAGAATCAAACCTTTGCTGACACTAAACCTGGACCAGTTCAGCAAAGGGTAGGACTAGGGGCATGAAGATGAAGTAGACGTTTACGTCAAAGCCCGGCAGGGCAGAGAGAGGATGGGAGAAAGGATATTAATGCTAGAATACACCAGGAAAGGGATAAGTGAGGTGCTAAGGGAAGAGAAATCTCAGTGCAGGCCAGGGAAGGCTTCCAGGACGTTTATTATGTCTCCTCAAAACCTTCAAGAATTTCCCAGGGCCTAAAGGATAAAGCCCAAGCTCCTCATCCTGCCATTCATGACCCTTTAGATAAGGCCCTACGTACTTTCTAGAATTCTCTCTCGTCACACGTCTACTTGAGAAGTTCTAACTTCTCAGTTCAAAGGCCAAATCTGGTCTGCAAATGGTGGATTTGGCCCACAAATTTTTTTTTCTCAATAAATTATCATAGGTTTAAGACAGGGAGATGTATACATAAGAGGCTGAATAAACTGACTGGTTCATTTAATGGAGTACTCTGCAGCTATACAAAAAAGGAAAATAATGAGGAAGAGCTTTATGAACTGGTATGAGTAATTCTAATAACCTATTTAGTTTAAAAAAAAAAAAGGACAAAACATACATACTTGTGTTATCTTTTGTGCAAGAAAGAGGAGGAAATAAGAATTAAATAACTGCTTATTTCTGCAAAATAAATCAGGAAGGCTATCCAGAGACTGATGAATCTGGTTATCTACAAGGCAGGGTTTTACAAATTCATAATAAAATTAAATAGTGCCAGTTGGAGAAACTACAATAAAATTCAAACAGAAATAAATGAACCTACCTATATTTCAAATGAGTTAACACAAGAAAACTCAGCCAATTACCTTGGAACACAGTACTTTGACAAGATATTCTCAGTCTAAAGACAAAAAGAACTGCTAACCAATCTTGGGACTCTACCTGATAGGTCTGGTGCTTCTGGCGGCATGAGCACAGCAATTCTGAAACTATTTGTGTGTTTACAGAATTCAACAAACGAATAAACATATTGATGCTGGGGTCCAGGAGAGAAGGAACAACGGTGGAATGAGAGAGGACGGCAAGAACCCTGTGACATCAGACGGAGCGAGACATCGCTGTTAACTGCTACTATAAACACCATATCTCTCTCCCCTAGCTCTGTCTGCCGAACGACCCAGACGCAGAGACACCCCAAAAGCAATGATCACACAAAGCTCCCAGATCATGCTTTCGAGGTACCATTTCCACACTGAAGGAACCAGGGCTGCCTGGAGAAAGTTCAGAATATGCCTGAAACATGCTGCTGTGCCCAACGATAAGGAAATGCTCGAAAAAAATGACGAGACTTAACAAAAATAGACAAATCTGGGATAATTTGCGTATCAAAATAAGTAGCACCAGTGGACAGTAGCCCACAGAGTAAGGTAAGATGCCAGGAGTCCCAACAAGTAACCACCAGCCAACCAGTCAACCGGGAAGAGAAGCTTCTCCTTCCAGCACAATGCCAACAAAAGGATTCATAGTTTGCCAACCACCTAACACATTCAGACAAGAATCAATACCAAACGCTAGGACTAATCGGTGAATGTATATGAGAGTGTTTATATAGCCTCAAACAATCATACATTAATTACAAAGAGAAAAACCATAACTGTAACATGAAGAAATTAGGCAGACATCAACTTAGCCAAATAACATCCCCAGCACTGGGACCAGCTGACATCAGGTACCCTGATGGGATGCGCTGCAGAAACGGCACCACTTTACAGCCTTCTTGCCAAAAATGCATAATCTCAATTTAATCAGAAACATACGATACACCTAAGTGAAGGAATATGCTACAAAACCGGTCTCTACACGTCAGATATGTCAAGTTCATTAAAGACAAAGAAAGGCTGAGGAGCTGGTCCAGATTAAAGGAGGCAAAGGAAGCATGACAACTGAATGGGATGCACGATCCTCCGCTGGATTCTGGCGGATGAACAACTGCTAAAGGTGTTACGGTCACTGGGACAGGCCACCAAATCTGAACACAGCCGGCATGCTGGTTAACAGCGTTCCAGCGACATAGCATCTCCCGAATTTGGTCATCCTACTGTGGATACGTTACGGGAATACTCTTGTCCCTAGGCTACACGCATGCTCTAGTACTCGAGGGGGTGAAGGATATAGACGTCTACACCTTACTCTCAAACGGCCCAGGAAAAATAATTCCATATCAAGAGAGAGGCCAAATGTTAAGTGCTATGTCTAAGCAAAGAGTATACAATCTTTATTTTTACTATTCTTGCAAAGTTTCCATATATGTGGAATTATTTTAAAGAAAAGTTTTAAAAAAACAAAGCAGGGGCGCCTGGCTGGCTCAGTCAGTGGAGCATGTGACTCTCAAATCTCAGGGTCATGAGTTCACGCCCCACATTGGGTGTGGAGCCTACTTAAAATAAAATTGAAAAAATAAATTAGAAAAGGAAAGCAGCATTTATAGCTTACAAAGTAGAACTATCTCATAACAAAACCTACACTCAGCCCCTCTGTATGACAAGACTTGCTAGCAGCAGCCGAGGCAGCCAAGGCAGCCTCACTGGTCTATGGAGCCAGCCGGATCTACGCCTTTGCTGCCTGTACCATACTGCTCCATACGGGTTCCACTGCAGCCCCCCCTGCTGTTGCACAAACCGTTCCTTCCAGCTGAATGCCCTTCCCCATTTCTCTGCCCATCACCCTCCTCAGGGTAGCCCCACCATGAAGCGCACACTGCGGGCTGCCCTGTTCCCACAGTACTTGCCCACCAGCAGCACCCTGCCTCACGTTAACACCACACGCTCTGTGATCACAGCAACAAGAACAGCAAGGGTTAGCAGAAGCCATAGGCAGGGGAGAGGCTTCTGGGCAACAGGGTTCCGCTCGGGCTTGTTGAGAGGGCCCCAGTGCTCAGGAAAGCTAACGAGACACATTATCAAGGCACAAAACGACTAACGAATGCAGGCAAAAAGCCAAGGGGTACCTTTGTGATGGAGAAGTCGAGCCTGACGTAGACGATGACGGTGAAGAACAAGATGTAGAAAGCGGCCACCACCAGCAGTGGCTCCTGCAGCATGAGCACCCTGTTGAACGTGTAGTGGACCTAGGGCAGAGAGCGAGGGTGACCGGCCTGCACGGGTCTGCATGGACTCAGACGCCTGGCCCCAGAGGGGACTGCGCTCAAACCCCTCCAGCCCGAACAGGGAAGGATAAAGACAGGCCAGGTCCTGGCCCCCCCGGACCCCATACTCTGGGGAGGAGGACGCCAAAGGCAGAGCAGTGGCGCTACTCACCACGATGTCCTGAATGTGCTGTTCCACCAGGTTTTTCTTATAGGCAACGATCACGGGGCGGCCAAACGTGTCTAGGTAAGTGTAGTGCAGCTCATCCGGGGCCCGACTGATTTCATAGGGACTGTCAACTTGGATGTGCCTGGACGCAGGGAGAACGAAACACAGCCTAAGACCAACTGCACTGACCAATGAGCTTCATTTAGGATGGAGAATTCTAAGGCTCAGGGGGCCTTTAGGGTCACTAAGTTCACAGTCCACTCTGCTCTCCTCCCGGCACCAGGGACCACCAGACCTCCTGCCGGAATACCCGACTGTTAGACCACTCTCCTGCTGAGGTAACGACCGTCTCCCTGCATCTTGTTCTTGCGAGTGCTCACTGGGACTGGCCAAGCCCTGGAGTCACACAGCCCACACAGGCCTACTGCACACTCCACCCAACAAGGGCCCCTCGGGGACTTGAAGAGGCCCCTGAGAAGTTACTCCAGAAGTTCTTTCTCCCCACATGACTGAGAACTTTTATACGGTAAGCAGGACATGTCCCATTTTTGTCCACCTAGATCCACTCTCCATCCTCCAGGTTCTCACACTCTAGTTTCTAGTTTTGCTAGAACTCCCCATCCCCCATGGAATGTCCTCCATTGGAGGAACCACCAAGGTGCCGATCTTTCTGGTGACCAGAGTGGGCACGTGACCAAGAGAGGCCAAACAGACGCTCCACTCTGAAGTGAACCTAGAGCGAAGTGACACAAAGACACACGTTTATCACTCATGCCAAGGGCAGGCCCCCCGTGAACAACTGTCGGTTTCCACCAAATGGACTCCCAAAGATGCCCTGGCTCTGCAACTGTTGCTGCCAATTCCTAAGAAGTGCCTTACCCTTCCAAACGCACTCCTTTGTGCTTACACTGGCCGAAGACAGCATTACTGTTTATGAGCACGGAACCCTAACACACCATCAGCACGCCCCTTTCTGAACCTGGTCTGACCAGCCCAGGATAAAATAGAGCCACCGTTCCATTGCTCTTCTTTTTTGTATTAACACAGCACAAGGGCCACCTGGCTGTCCTGACTCGGCATTCTGTCCTGTTGCAGATCATCCCCCCCTTTGGAAGCTTCCCCTGTCACAGAGACGCACGGTCTGGGGAATGTATTTCATAAATAAACCTTGTGCCCTCATTTGAGTCTAACTTTTCTGTTTGAACTCCAGTCAGAAAGTCCCTGCAGACCTCAGTCAAAGCTATGTGCCGGGACACGGCTTCCCCCTGAGGCAGCACAAGGCCAGTACGAGAGAAATGGGAAGCGGAGGAAAGCAACAGTCACACTCACTTGGCCCCTTCGGGCAAGATGATCTTCACGGTCAGAGAATCTATCACTTGCTCATCAAACACATGGTCCACGAACCTCATCTTCAGTGCATACTGGTCACCTGAAGAAAGACAAACACGTGCAGGGATGTGAAAAACAGAGAAAATGACACAGGAGCTAGGAGGAAGCACAGGGTATGAACACTCTCGTCGTACAAGGAGAGGAATACGGAGATGCTACCTAAAGTTAACGGAATAGGAGATTCTGGGAGACAGAGGTGGTGCTGACAGCATACTTACGGGTCTTCCCCAATTCTTACACAAAGACAGAGCAACTAGATAGCAAAACCAAAAACCCGCAAAACGTTTTTTACAACAAGATCTCCACGAACCCCAAAACAAATGGGGGGGTCACAAAACACCAACACACAACCTGCACATTACTAGTGTCTGTAAAGGAGAAAGCAGAGGGAGGCAACAGGGCAAATGACAGACCTGAGAAGAAAAGAGAAGAGCCCCAAAGAGGCCACCACATTGACGAGAGGAGGAGGCAGGCCAACTGTAGAAAGCGGCTGGAGCTCCAAGGAGTCCTTCCCTGCCCCCACATGGTGGGCGAGCAAAACAGGCCCACGGACCTGTGAGTCTAGAGCAGTCTAGTCCCTGAGAACTTGGAAAAGCCATCAGAGCTCCCCTCCCAGGACAGTACCCTAAGCGGAGGAAAAACTGCCCGAGGAAAATCAAAATCAAGCGTAACAGGGACAACAGAGCTACAGGAAACCAAGCCAGAGCAGGCTCCACAAGCAAGCCACCATATTTAACACTACCCTAACTCAACAGAGAACTGGTCAGTTACAATACCTCCTCCTAAAAACTCACATTAAAAATGAACAGCAGGGCACCTGGGTGGCTCTGTTAGTTGAGCGACTGCCGGAGTCCCAGGATTGAGTCCTGCACGGGCTCCCCGGCTTCTCCCTCTGACCCCGCCCCCTCTCGTGTTCACTCTCACTCCCTTATACAAAAATAAAATCTTAAAAAAAAAAAAAAAACAGAGAGGTGCCTGGCTGGCTCAGTTGGTAGAGAATGCAACTCCTGACCTCAGGATTGTGAGTTTGAGCCCCACACTGGGTGTGGGCCTACTTAAAAAACATTTTTTTTTAATTAAAAAAAAAATGAGCAACAGAAAAAGGGTGCCCCTCACTCTTAGATAAGTTATATTTTTAAAAGTTACAAAAAAAGAGAACATCCCAAGAAAAAATAAAAACGCGCCAGGATTTCATGCCACAAAACTGATTAAAACGGTTCCTGTGGGGCACCTGGGAGGCTCAGTCGGTTACGTGTCCAACTCTTGGTGTCAGCTCAGGTCATGATCTCAGGGTCCTGATATCAAGCCCCACATCGGGCTCCATGCTGAGCGTGGAATCTGCTTAAGATTCTCTCTCCCCCTCTGCCCCCACCCATGCACTCTCTCTCCAAAAATCAAACAAAAAAACTGTTCCCAGTATTTCAAAACAAACTAAAAGTATTATAAAAATGACACAAGTCATGAAAGAACAATATAAACCAGAATTATAGAAATTCAGAGAAGTGATGGAATGCAGGAAAAATTTCAGGAAATAAATTTTAGAAATAAAAGAATTGTTTTAGAAATGAAGGATAAAGCTAAAAGGAATAGTAATGAATACAACACGTAATGTCTTATAATAAGTAGAAATAAAAAGCAAAGTTTTCAATGAAGGAAAGACTCAAGAGAAACTGCCAAATACAGAAAACAGGCAAAGATTCAACACAGAAATAAGAGGAGCCTCGACAGAGAAAACTTACAAAAAGGTTTCAAAACTCTAAGTTGAAAAAACATAATACAGACCCAAGAATAGCAACATGACAACCACTGCCAAAACATGTTCTAGTAAAAGTATTAGATTTTCAAGAAAGAATCCCTTTCAATATTTATATAAAAGGACTTAGAGGGGGAGGAGACTTATAAAGGGGAAAAGTTAGATCATCATCAGACCTCGACAGTGACATTTTATACCAAGAAAAAGTACCATATTTAAGATGTTCAAAGACATGTGCGCCAGTGATGCTCAAAATGGCTTATATGCACAAAAGGCACAACCTGTTATGAACTATCAGTATGTGAGGCCTCATTCCCACAAGCCCTTCCTAAGGAATCTACTAGAGAATGAGATTCAGATCGTTAAAATAACTAGAGCTGTCAATGTAAACACTGACGGGGTGGGCGTTAACTACAGTTACCACAGAGCTAAGACTGGAGTTAAAAGGGGGGAGGCACGGGGCGCCTGGGTGGCTCAGGCGGTTAAGCATCTGCCTTCGGCTCAGGTGTGATCTCGGGGTCCTGGGATCGAGCCCTGTGTCGGGCTCCCTGCTCCTCGGGGAGTCTGCTTCTCCCTCTTTCCCTCTGTCTCTGCCCCCCGCTCATGCCTGCTCTCTCTCTCAAAATAAAATCTTTTTAAAAAGTGGGGAGAGCACGCTCTATAATGGCTACTTGTTCTGACAATATACAGTATACACACAGCACACCAAAACAATGGGGTAGAATGGGGAGAGGATATGCCAAAAATAAACAAAACTCTTTTCAGTAATCATATTGGAAGTGGCAGTATGACCATTTTTATTCTCAGACTGTTGTGTATTAGGTGTGGGATAAAACAACTGTGGAATGCTCTAATTCTGTCACCTCTGTCCTTCAGAATGAGGACTCTCGATATGGAATTAGATACAGATATAATATAGGACCAAAATCCTTATAGTTCACACTATTAAGTAACTATATAAATTCATAACTTTTTACACATAGACATTATACACACCTAGCTCTGTTAACTGAAAAGGCCTAGATACTGACCAAACTAAGAACAATATGCATTCCTAGTTCTCGGACTGTGGTCTTAAAACATGTTCATCCACAAGAAGAAACTAGAGCTTTGAGGAGAAACGGCTGATTCCAGGTCTGGGACTGAAAATATACAACCTGGGAGCACCTGGGTGGCACAGTCAGTTAAGCATCTGCCTTTGGCTCAGGTCGTGATCCCAGGGTCCTGGGATCAAGCCTCATGTCAGGCTCCCTGCTTAGCGGGGAGCCTACTTCTCCCTCGCCCTCAGCCTGCTGCTACCCCTGCTAACGTGCTCTGTCAGATAAATAAAATCTTAAAAAAAAAAAAAAAGGAAAAAAAAGAAAAGAAAAGAAAAGATACAAGCTGGTCCAAGAACGTCTTTCGTAACACAGCAAGGAAGATAACAGCTTTCAATCTGCAAGAAATACAGAAGACATGGAAATACACTGAATTGCACTTTATGAGTAAGGAGTCAGCAAAATCCAGACTATAGGCTACACTGCAAGTGGCTCATACTTCAATAGATAAACTGTTAAAAAGAAAGAAAAAAAAAAACAACAGAGGAGTGAACTATGGATTAATAAAGACTCATAAGACATCAAATTTTTGGAAAAGGACAAAACTAAAGTAGAGATTCTAGAGACACACACTTGGGTGATAAAACTGAACAAAGTCAAGAAAGCAGTTACTGAAAGTCGGGATGGTAACCACTGTTGTGGGGAAGGAAGAGGTACATGGAGAGCCTTTTGGCTGGCTGGCTCAGTTCAATTTCTTGGCCTGAGCGAGTGGTGGTTACGAGGTGTTCTTATAGTCATTTACTGAACTATACATTTGTTTGTGTGGTTTTCTCTATTTTTTTTTTTTAAGATTTTATTTATTTATTTATTTGAGAGAGAGTATGAGCAGGGGAGGGCCAGAGGGAGAGGGAGAAGCAGACTCCCCGCAGATCAGGGAGCCCCACATGGTACTCAATCCCAAGACCCTGGGATCATGACCTGAGCCAAAGGCAGACGCTTAACTGACCGAGCCACCCAGGCACCCTTAATTTTGTATTTAAAAGATCTTTTTTTTTTTTTTTTAAGATTTTACTTATTTATTTATTTGACAGAGATAGAGACAGCCAGCGAGAAAGGGAACACAAGCGGGGAGTGGGAGAGGAAGAAGCAGGCTCATAGCAGAGGAGCCTGACATGGGGCTCGATCCCATAACGCCGGGATCACGCCCTGAGCCGAAGGCAGACGCTCAACCGCTGTGCCACCCAGGCGCCCCTGTATTTAAAAGATCTTAAAAAGAAAAGACTTGACAAAAATATGGCAAAATGATTATAATAATTAGTTCTGGATGCTTGTGTAGAAGTGTTTATTATTCTCTGAGTTTTTCTCTTTACTTTTTAAATACCTCAAATTAAAAGAATTGAAGCAGTTCCATCTTAAAATGGAACTGGGGGTAAGAAGAGGATTTTTACTGGGGCGCCTGGGTGGTTCAGCCGTTGGGCGTCTTCCTTCGGCTCAGGGCGTGATCCCAGGTCCCTGGGATCGAGCCCCGCATCAGGCTCCTCCGCTATGAGCCTGCTTCTTCCTCTCCCACTCCCCCTGCTTGTGTTCCCTCTCTCGCTGGCTGTCTGTCAAATAAATAAAATCTTTTAAAAAAAAAAAAAAAAGAGGATTTTTACTGGACTGTTTGAACTGACTACCAAATACATGTATACTTTTACAATAGTAATTTGTCCCCACCCATGAAAAGTTGTTCCTAATATCCCAGCCTTCCAAAAAATGACAATACTCTCCTCCCATCAAAAGTGACTGGCAATTGTTAAAACACACACACACACACACACACACACACACACACTACCACCACCACTAGAAACAAAAATGCAAGAAATGAAAGAAAATGATAGTCTCTCCCTTTTCTACTCCCTAACTACTAAAGACTGACCCAAATTATAGAGGTACTCATAGCTTGGGAGGTTGTAGCCAACGATGTAATGGGTCTTCCACCCGCCAAACAGAGGGAAGCGAGGCCGGATTTCCATCTCTACAGAGTCGTCCAAAATAAGGAGGTGGCTGGTGGAAACGTTGCCTATCTCGTCCCGGTAGTAAACATCCTGGGCAGCAGCAGGGAGGATGGTCTGCAAGAGAGGGAACATGCCTTCTAAAGCCCCCAGAAACTTACTCACAGGAGACGATCCTAAAGACAGAAAAGACTTTCTGTGCTAAGAGCCTCCCCACGGCACTATTTAATTAAAACAGTCCCCAAACTGGGAACAACCTAAAAAGAAGTCTATCTCCCCACCAAGGCTTCAAAATCTCTAGATATTGCATCTATTTTCTCAATCATGGTAGGTAAATGCCAATTCTCCTAAACAATAAATAATGAAGACAATCATAAACACCTTTATGAATACTGAAGGATTAATACAAAGATAAACATAACCTCTAAGTTACTCTGCAGGCAGAGAAACTAAAAATGGGAGAAATCCCATCAAATCGCCAGGTGGTAGGGTTATGGAGCGGTTTCTCCACCTCATATTCTTTTACTATAGCTTCCAAATCTGTAAAAGTATTTTCATCATCAGGAAGAAGTAACTCTGACACTTCATTCACATAATGAGCCCTTCTAGAACATGAAGTACAGATGACCCTTGGACAACATGGGTTTCAACTGCATAGGTCCACTTATACGTGGATCTTTTTCGGTAAATACAGTAAATACTGTCAAGGTACTTTCTCTTATGATTTTCTTAACATTTTTTTCTCTAACTTATTTTGTTGTAAGAACACAGTACATAATACACCCAACAGACCAAATGTGTGATAATGGACCGTTTCTGTTAATAGCACGGCTTCCAAAAAACAGGGAGTCAAAAGTTATATGCAGATTTTCAACTGTGCAGGGGGCCAGTGCCCCAACCTGTTTTCCAAGGGGGTCTTCAACTGAATATGTTTTCAGTTTTTGACTATACGTGAAAATACAAGATTTCATTTATAAGACTAAAAATATATAAAACGTCATGTACAATATGATCAAATATCTTTTAAAAAGAGCATTATAAAAGAGGAAATATTAAAATATGAGCAATACTAATTCTGGGTGGTGATATGGTTCTTCCTTTCTCTATTATTTAAATTTTCTTTTAAAAACATGGCCTACTTTGGGGCACCTGGCTGGCTTAGTCGGTACAGCACATGACTCTTGATCTCAGCGTTACGAGTTCGAGCCCCATAGTGGGTGTAGGGATTACTTAAAAATAAAATCTCTTTTAAAAGAAAAAATGGCCTATTCATACAAATGGGGGCATTTTTCATTTTTCAGATTCTTTCCGTTGGTTCTAACCCTGTGAACTGAACTACTTGAACACCAATCGATCCCAAACAATGGTCCATATTTAGGTACTTTCAAAAAGCCAAAGGGCAAATGTAATAAAACAATAGTTTCTCCCAATGTCCACGTTGTACACCCCGTACCTTAAATGAGCGGATGGAGGCTATTCCACTATCTGGCTGTCTCTGGTAATCGTAGCGTGAAAAGGGTCCCTTCAGCACAGCCCCTGTGTGCTTCAAGTCCACATTCTCTTCCACGGCAATGTTACCCCAGTGAGAAACCTCAATGACTCGGGTCATGCTGGTGATGGTCAGGAAAGGGCTGTTGTTCTCATAATGTACTTTAAAAGTATCCTGGAGAGAAAGGAAACAAGTAGTTCCAAGTTTGGGTGACAGATGTATCAGCATTAGTTTCAAATACAGTGGAGATAATCCATACATCAGCAACAGAATGATCAATTATGGTGTATCCAATGCACACTATATTCTAAAATGACGCTTACTAGGACTTGTTAATGGCATATAGAAATAAATATTTATGATGTATTACTAAATGGAAAAACAGGCTACACAAAATTGTTTTAGGTTCCAACATAAGTATCATTTGTATTTTAAAAACAAAAACTTCTACATGCCACTTATCTTACAGCCACTATAGGAGTAAAAAACCAAAAAGAACCTGAAATACAATGTAGGAAAATCGCAAAACAAGTAGGAAATAGCGTTCTTAGATTGTTCCTACTTTCTCCTTGTAGTTTTTATTTTCAAAATTTCTACAATGAGCTTTTTAAATTGCCTTTTGAATAATTTTTGCAGTTTTGAAAGAGAATGAAATCTTCAACTATAATAAAGAAAAATTCTGACGAGGTATAAACATGATCTCATAAACACATACTGTCTCCCCAATGAGCTAGCAAATAACCTCAAAACTGAGGATGATTCACAGCACGACTGGATTTTTTCTAACACGGAGAAGAAGACTCACCCAGACAAGTTCCCAGCAGAGAGACTTGTTCAGCTAACATGTACGGAGCTAACATAAATATGAGTCAGTCACTATGAGCGCTAAACAAATGCATGATCATTTAATCCTCAAAACAACACAATGAGGTAAGTACTACTTACCTTGTTTTACAAATTAAAAACACTGAGGCCCAGCAGTGTTAACATATTCAAGGTCATAAATAAATCTAAGTGGCAATACGAGGTCTTCGGGTCTTCAACTTTTAACCCTGGCTGCGCGCTCCTCCACAGTAACTACTGCCTCCCAGGGAGGCCTGAGAATTAATGGAGGTACCGCTGGAAATTCCTCCACGTTGCCAACTTCACCACCTAAATTAGTATTACATCTTTCTAGTCACTAAGTAATATAAGTGCCCTTCTATGACTACACACCTGGAACCTGAGAAATGGAATCTAAAAGGACAGAAGGATCAGGAAAACACCCTTCTTCCCCAAAAGTCCATGAAAAAGGACATTTTATTAATTTTCATAGCTCCTGCTACTCTATTCACTCATTCTATGAGTAGATTCTTAAAAGTTCAACTTCATCCATAATCATATTTGATAGTATTTAATGCTGATATTGATAAGGGTGCGAGGAAACAAGCAGTTTCTGACTGCCAGTGCCATAATAAATTGGCTAAATCTTTTGAAAAACCACTTGGCAATATATATCAAAAGATTTTTAATTTTTTTAAAAGATTTACTTATTTGAGCAAGACAGTAAGGGCACGTGTGTGGGTGGGGAGGCAGAGGGAAAGAGAGAGAATGCCAAGCAGACTACCTGCTGATCGCAGGGCCCCAGGCAGGGCTCAAAGCTGGGTTCAATCTTGCGACCCTGAGACCATGACCTGAGCAGAAACCAAGAGTCCAATGCTGAGCCAACTGAACCACCCGGGCACCCCCACATCATGAGGTTTTTTTTTTTAATATTTTATTTATTTGACAGAGAGAGAGAGAGCACAAACAGGGGGAGCGGGAGAGGGAAAAGCAGGCTCCCCGTGAGCCCGATGCGGGGTTCATTCCCAGGACCCCGGGACCACAACCTGAGCCGAAGGCAGCTGCTCAATTGACTGAGCCATCCGGGCGCCCCACATCAAGAGATTTTTAATGCTCATATGCATGGATGTGAAAACTTTTACTTCCGAAAATCTCTCCTATGGCCGACACATGAAAAGATGCTCATCATCACTTATCATCAAGGAGATGCAGATCACAACCACAACGTGGTATCACCCCACACCTGTCAGAACAGTTAAAATCAACAACACAAGGAACAACAGGTGTGGGTGAGGATGTGGAGAGAAAGGAACCCTCACGCACTGTGGGTGGGAATGCAAACTGGCGCAGCCACTGTGGAAAACAGCATGGAGGTTCCTCAAAGAGTTAAAAATAGAACTACCGTACCTCCAGCAATCCCACTACTGGGTATTTGCCCAAAGAATACGAAAACATGAATTCAAAGGGATACATGCACCCCTATGTTTATAGCAGCATTATTTACAATAGCCAAGATATGGAAGCAGCCCAAGTGCCCAGCAACTGATGAATGGATAAAGATGTGGTACATATAATATACATATATACACACCCACACGCACACACACACTGGAATATTATTCAGCCATTTAAAAAGAATGGAATCTTACCACTCGCAACAACATGGACAGAGCTAAACAGTATAATGCTAAGTGAAATCAGTCAGACAAACACAAACAGATGATTTCACTCATATGTGGAACTTAAGAAACAAACAAGCAAACAATATGTATATATATGGAGAGACAGAGAGTGAGTGACAGAGAGAGAAATATCAAGAAACACACTCTTAACTATAGAGAAAAAACAGAACACACTGATGGCTACCAGAGGGAGGTGGGTGGGGGAATGGGTGAAGCAGGCGATGGGGATTAAGAAGGGCACTTGCTGTGATGAGCACTGACTGAGTGATGTATGGACGTGCTGAATCACTATACTGTACACCTGGAACTAATATTACACCGTACGTTAACTAACTGGAACTAAGGTCAAACTTAATTTATAAAAAAGAAAAGAAAATCTACTCTGAAACTATATAAAAAGTACAGAGCTGTAAAGAGATGACCACTAGAGTGTTACAGAAAAAAAGTTAACTGTCCAACACAGGAAACTTGGCAAATAAGCTATAAGACATCATATTATAGGATCTTAAATGGCTATTAAAAATGGTTTACAAAGGTAATGTAAAATGTTCAGAGACTACTCTAAGTGGTAAAAGTATCATGCAATACTTTATACACCACATAACTTCCACATTAAAAAGCCCCTATGCTTAGAAAGAAATGACTCAGGTACTACTAAGCAAAAGTGGATGTCAAATGGCATCAAATTTTCCTCTGTATTTGCCAAATAGTCTCTCATGAGCATTTTATTAATTTAAAATGGAGAAAGTCCAAAATCCAAAATATTCAAAATTTAGAAGCCTATGTAGGAGACAAACAAATCTCTGTCCCCAACATGAACTGAATCATTCAGTTTTAAATAAGGAAAAGAAATACACAACTCAGAGAGGAAACACAACTCAGAGAGCAACCAGTCCCTCAGCTGCACAGAGGCATGAGCCCCCAGGGCTCTCTGCATCATTAGGAATCACTGGGGGCCACTCTCACTCCCCCACCAAAACCCATGAGGCCACAGTATACACAGGGTGTTACTTTTTGAGAAATGGGGGAATATAAATTTACTATAATCTGCATATATTTATAGAAAAAAACATTAGAAAGATAAACCAAAAGCTAACATAAATGGTCACCAAGAACAGACAGAAGGGAGAAGTGGAAGCAAGAGTTCTCTGAATATACCTTGTTATATAATTCTGGCTGTTTTCATTTCAAAAAATTGTATCAATTTAAAGAAATTGTTTATAGTGGAAAATGACCAAAAATGAACAGCCCTAACTATGTCAAACTGACATCTGAGACACTGAGAAAACAGAAACAATTATTTCAAGTGACATCAGAACAAATATCTTGACTGTACATCCTCAGTGACATATGTTCTAAACACAGAGATGCATAGAAGTCTTAAATATCCACGTATCTCAGAGATGATAATCAAGGACATAGGCTAAAATGACACGATTAAGATTTGCTTTAAAATATTATAGCGAGAAAAAAAAAAGAGTGCTGATAAGTGTGGTAATATTCTGATACCCACAGAGTCGAAGTGATGGGCGTATGGGAAGTTATTACACTACTCTCTATACTTCTGTATATATGTTTGAACTTTTCCGCAACAATAGTCTTTTTTAAGCCTTGACTGCTCCCTCTAAGTTTAAGGCCCAACTCCTAGGATCAGCGAGGCAGCCAATTTTACTACCCCAGCAGCGCCCCAGACACCACAGCACCTGGTCTCCCATCTCCGGGCCTTTACCCACAATGCCTTGATCCCTTCTCCCCCAACCCCACTCCAACCCTCCAAATGCTACCTCCTTATTTTTTATTATTCTTTTTTAATGTGAGTATATTTGCTAGAATTATGCTACATACAACTTGCCCATCTTCCCTAGAAATTAATTTATTTGTAATCTACTCCTAGAGGAGTAATTTAATTTCACTGATTCTGTTTTCTTGTCTATAGCTACAGAATAAAAAAAAATTTTTTAACTACATTTTTAACTCTGATTCAATGAAATGATTTTATTTAATACACTATCTACAGAGCCTAGGAAATAAGATGGTGGGTCAGCAAGTTGGTCTTCCCTTCCCTAACCCCCTTCTCCTCCACCTTGCTTACATTTAAAAAGTTAATGCCTCTGGGCTCACATTTTATTTCATATGATGGGAGTTCTGTTAGTATAAGACTCTGAGCCTTTTCATCCAGAGGACCAGTATCCCCCAAGTAAGAGTAAACTGGAGAAGAGTGGAGAGGCATGCTCTGCCCAGCTCCTCTTCTCCATCTGGCATACTTGCCCGCAGGCAGTTTGAGATCTCACTTCATCTGCCAGAAGACTTCCACGTGGAGAGGCTTGCCCTGGCCCACCTTATTCGCATGGACACTTCTGTCCCAATTTGGGGTTCCATATTAGGAAACCTCCCGCAGTACCTGCAGATAACTCTATCTCCTTCAACCTAGGCTTTACCTGTGATAAAGCTACACATTTTTCCACTTCCTACCTACCTCAATACTTTTGTTTCTCAGTGTGTCAGAATCTGGGAAGGGGGAAGAGGATTGCTGTTTGTGGGGCTCCCTCAGAGACCTCTGCAATCCCCAGTTATCACTGTCACTGGCTAATATTAGGCTTTGAGAAGTCCTGAATGCTGATGCAATAATTCAACTCAGCTCGTGTGTCACTGCTTCAAAAATCCATCTGCCATGTTTTTCCTTATCAGAGCCCTTCTTAAAAATCTTCCTACACCTCCCAGCCTCTAGCTGTACTCCCAAAATAAGAAAGCTGACCCCCACGGAGTCATTTCACAGCAGGTAAGAATATCTGGGAATGATCTTAAAAATGACCAGATTTACACCCATCTCACACCACCAAGTCCGTCCACTAGTAGTCGCTCCAGAAGACAGCCTCTGAAGTAGGCAGGGACAGACTGGACTCCACACGAGCCTACCTGACTATAAGCAGGGATGTCTCTGAAAGGTCCATAATCTAGGAGGTCCTCAGAGCGCGTGGGGTTGCCCAACTTGGTGTAGCTCTCTACATTTCGGGAGGCAAGCTTCACACGCATCGTCTGTGTCTTCGTTGGATAGGGAGAGTAGAAATAATGGTTCCCCTCAAACACGACAAACTGTTTCTCTGACTGGGTGATCTGGGTTGGATACGGCTGAAGCACGTGGGTATAGACTGTTTCCACAATGACTGAAACCTTGGCCCCAGGATCGAGAGCAACTGGGAGCTTGACTGTGAAGAATCTCCCACTGGAGAAAGAACAAGGCAAGAAAATTAAGACATGAAGGGAACTGAAAACAGAAGTAGCAACTCAAAGTCACAGCAACATTTTGTACCCAAGACAAAAGCAGTTCCCTTTAAGAGATCACCTTTAACCTATTAATTTAAACCTTTTAAGACAGATGTCTAGGTATTCATTTCACAGTTGTTTATAATAATAAAAGAGTACAGCGGTGCCTGGGTGGCTCAGTTGGCTGAACGTCAGACTCTTAGTTCCAGCTCAGGTCGTGCTCTCAGGTTCATGAGACTGAGCCCTGTATCCGGCTCTGTGCTCTGTGCTCGGCAGGGAGTCTGCTTCAGATTTTCTCTCTCCCTCCCCTCTGCCCCCACCCTGCTCTCTCCCTCTCTAAAATAAATAAGTCTGGGGGGGAAAGAGCATGAAACGTAAAGGTCCAACAGGGCCCAACAACAGGATAATGGTTAAAAGCATTCCAGCAGAGCCACACAGTGGAAAACTGGCAGCCACTAAAAAAGATGTTTGGATTTTACAGATATTAAGCATGTCCATGTACGATGTAAATAAATGTTTACAAATGGCACAGTACGATTCTATCTTAAAAAATAAATACATACAAGTGTATGTGAAGAAAAGTATTCCAATGAATGTTTCTAAACTGTTGATGGTAACTGTCTCCGAGAGGAAAATAAGCTTCATTTTGTTATTTTTTCCAATTTGTTTTATGAACTTGTATCAATCTCATAATTTACAAAAATAAAGCTACTAGCATTTTAAAGAAAAAGAGATGGCCTGGAAACTACTAAAATCCATAGGATATCAACTCAAAAATGAATGTGAGTTTTCTAAGCCAGAAGATCACTTTTGGTAGGCCCAGAAACGGTGAGTGGAAAATTAAAGGCATTTAACATGATTCCTTGGAATTTGTCCTCCGAGGGCAGAACACAGATCACTTTTCCTGATACGGCTTTACGGAACTCTAACCTTGCCATGTCTTCGTCAGTCACGCCGTCACACACCTATCACCACTCTGAAGTACCTACTTAAAATACAGTAAGCCCTACACCTTCTCCCAGGATGGCCTTGACCAATTCCGGGCTTCAAGTTCCAGATCTGCTTCTCATCCCATGCTCTGCCCTTGAGCGTGACACTCCTATTTTCAGATGTTCACTAGACAGCTCCACTGACCACCCAAAATACCCAGTATCATTCATAATCCCAATTCCTTACTCTTTTAATACTACTACCATCTGACTACTTCTAAACCAAAACGCTCCAGCATGTTCAGATGCCTTGCTCTACTCCATCCCTAATGTCTGGTAGAATGTCTCTCAAATTCATCCCTTCCTGGCTTTCCATTGCTGCCCCCTCAGTTCAAACAATTCTCCCTTGCCAAGATTATTACATCCCTTCCTAATTAACCCCTTAATCTCTTTCTCCCTCTAGCCTATCAACAAAGTATGACACAACCCCACCTTAATTTTCACATGAAATGTCCCAGCATAATTAAATCTCACTTTAACAACATTTCAGTGTTCCAGGTGATCATTAGAAATATCAATTCTCAGGGGCACCTGGGTAGCTCAGCCGGTTAAATGACCGACTTAGTTTCAGCTCAGGTCGTGATCTCAGGCTCCTGGGATTGAGGCCCGCATCAGGCTCCATGCTCAGCATGGAGTATACTTGGGATTCTCTCTCTCTTTCTCTCTGCCCCTCCCCCCAGCACTCTCTCTAGAATAATCAATCTTTTTTTTTTTTTAAGACTTTATTTATTTGCCAGAGAGAGAAAGAGGGAGTGCACAAGCAGGGGGAGCAGCAGGCAGAGGGAGAAGCAGACTCCCCGCCAAGCAAGGAGTCCAATGTGGGACTCGATCTCAGGACCATGGGATTGTGACCTCAGCCGAAGGCAGACACTTAACCAACTGAGCCACCCAGGCGTCCAGAAAATAATCAATCTTTAAAAAAAAAAGAAAGAAAGAAAGATAGATAGATCAATTCTCACGGCGCCTGGGAGGCAGCCAGTTAAGCATCCAGCTCTTGGTTTTGGCTCAAGTCGTGATCTCAGGGTTATGATATCAAGCCCCAAGCCCCACATAGGGCTTCGTGCTCAGCGTGGAGTCTGCTTGAGAGTCTCTCTACCTCTCCCTCTGCCCTCCCCGCTCCCGCTCACTTGAGCAAACTCTCTCTCTAAAATAAATAAATAAAACTGAAAAAAAAATCAATTCTCATTACAACTCGGAAACAGCAGCTAATGAAGGCTTCTGATTGATAAAAGGCTAGGCAGACAACACAGAGGTGACTATACTGGTGTCTAAGGACCAGATTTTTTCATGGATCAGAACAAAGACCTGTAAGTTGTCATATTAGGATTGCAGGATAAATTACTTGTTTAATGTTGCCGTTAAGCTTTATACAGACATTAATAAATATGAAATTATCCCATTTATACACTTGCATAAAATTATGTATTTGGGGCATATGCATAAAGAAAACAATAATTATTATGTCATATTCTCATTTTTTAAAAACTCAAAACTAATGAGAAAAAATTTTTTTAAACTTTGCCAAGCAAACAAAACAAACTCTGCCAAGCAGGAAGACCAAATTTAACACTTTCTGAATCACGTGGGGACTGGCACCTATAAGGCTCAAAGGTTTGCTGGTCAAGGGTCAAATATTTTATTTCTTTTTATGATAAACTACAGCATAAGCTAACTCTGCCTTAGCAAACGGGATTTTTTTTAACCTTGGCACTGCTGACATTTGTGAGTGGGGTCATTCTTCGCTGGAAGGAGGGACCTGTCCTGGGCACTGGAGGATGTATTGGGGCATCCCTGGCCTCAGCTATAACCTAAAATGTCTCCAACAGTGCCAAATGTCCTGGGCGGGGTAGGGGCAGGACACGACTATTCCCTCCTCAAGAATCATGAGGCTAAAAACATTTCTTCCTCCCACATCACTCATTCAACAAATATTTCAATGCAAATAAATAATAATACCATGCAAAATACGGATACCTGTTGAAGCTGGGTGATGCAATATATGTGGATTCTTTATACAATTCTTCCTGCTTTTTATGCATTCTAGAAAATATCTTTAACAAAGTGTTTTACAATAACTAGTAAGTGCCAGGCCCCATGCTAGGTGCTGAGGTTAAAGCAGAGAACAAGGCAAGTCCGACCCCAGCCTTCAGAGAGCTAGGTCTAACTCCCGCAAGGAAGCATCACATCAATGCGCTGACGGCTCAAAAGGAGGTGAGAGGGGTAGAGTTTCTGCCCTTTGGAAAGAGGAAGGTAGCCAACAACAGATGGGAGGCTATTTACGGAGACAAACAGCTTGGAGTTCTCACATACTGGTTCTCCATCCACTGTTTGGGGATCCCTGTCCCCACATACATTAGCCGACCTGACCTGGTATGGAAAGCAACTACCTTCCTGTAAAACAAACTGCCACCATTAGGGGCAATTTTAGCATTAGTAATCAGAAAAGACATAAATGGGTCAGAATACATTACAGCCTGTTGCTTACTTACAACACGCTATATTAACTGAAACAGCCTCTAAAACACCAGGTACTTCCTCAGCAACTCTCCTACCTTACGATTCCAACCAATGGGGTAACCTGTAACAAGAAAAGGCAGGATACAGCTATTCTGACTATTTGGTTGCTTACCTTTTACCCTTAATTTTGGTTTCTCGTACTTCCAAATTGTTCTCTTCCTCATCTTCTCCCTTCACCTGTAACAGGACAAAAGGGCTATTATGTCTTTCAGCCTCTAAATTTGAGTCAACAGTTAGCCAACTGCCTTAGAATGTCCACAGTAAAGTACTCAAACTACAAGAACTTTTTAAAGACAATCTCTGGTAACAATTTTTTTTTCCATACGAAACATAAGAACATTGTCACAGACTTACTTCTGCGCTGAATTAGTTGTATACTAAGCTCTATAAATACACAACATTCTCCTGAATGACCAAACACACACATATAAATAAAAACTACACTTACACTTTACATTTCCCAATACAAAGGTGATGTTTTCTTCTCCATTTACATTCACATACACAGTTGCAAAGAAAATAACTAGTATTATTTACTGTTGTGATAGAAAAGTCTCCCACGTGGCCAAAATTGGTTCTACTTGCATGAACATTAACAGTGGCATAAGTCCAACAGCCACTGCTTGTCACACTCCCTTATTCTCATCCTTCACTGCAAAAGGATGTGTAACCACGAAGAGAATGTTCACTTCAGCAGGCTGCAGGGTCTATCTGAGAAAGAGCAAACACCCTGAATCATGAGATGGTGGAGAAGAATGTGAGGAAAACCTAATACACACTGCTGATCTCTTTGCCAATCCAAACTCTGCTAGGGGAAGAAAAAAAAATTAAACTACTTTTTGGACTGAAGCACTTGTTCCCAATAGGGCACACAGAACTATAATGAGGAAAAAGCTATTTTTAATATTTTAAAATGCCTAAAAGTGGGCACCTGGCTGGTTCAGTCGGTGGAGCATGCAACTCTTGATCTCAGGATTTCAGTTCGAGCCCCATGTTGGGCGTAGCTTACTTAAAAATAAAATTCTTTTTTTTTTTTTTTTTTTTTTAAGATTTTATTTATTTATTCGACAGAGATAGAGACAGCCAGCGAGAGAGGGGAACACAAGCAGGGGGAGTGGGAGAGGAAGAAGCAGGCTCACAGCAGAGGAGCCTGACGTGGGGCTCGATCCCATAACGCCGGGATCACGCCCTGAGCCGAAGGCAGACGCTTAACCGCTGTGCCACCCAGGCGCCCCTAAAAATAAAATTCTTAAAAAAATCTTTAGGGGCACCTGGGTAGCTCAGTTGGTGAAGCATCAGACTCTTGGTTTCTCTTGGTTTTGGCTCAGGTCATAATCTCAGGATCGTGGGACTAAGCCCCACATTGGGCTCTGCACTTAGCAGGGAGTCTGTTTGTCCCTCTCCCTATGCTCCTCCCCCTGGCTTGCACTCCCTCCCTCCGTTTCTCTCTCCTTCTCTCAAATAATAAAATCTTTTAAAAAATTTTTTAAATAAAAATAAATAAAATGCCTAAAAGTAATCATACAATCACCCTCAATATAGCTGCACAGACTAATAAAAACAAGCTTCCTCACTTTGACTGGAATCTGGTACAATGGTAACATTCTAGTATACTCGTGCTTATCACCATTCAGTTACGTGTTGATTTGTCTTACTAAGAGGTATCAATAAAAGATCAGAGAGACTAAAGATTTCAAATACAGGATCCACAGGAGAGGAAAAATACTAACATGGATCCTTGGTAGTAAGAAGATAAGCAACCACTAGATCCTCATCAGAAATCATCATTGTGGTGGGGCGCCTGGGTGGCACAGCGGTTAAGCGTCTGCCTTCGGCTCAGGGCGTGATCCCGGCGTTGTGGGATCGAGCCCCACGTCAGGCTCCTCAGCTATGAGCCTGCTTCTTCCTCTCCCACTCCCCCTGCTTGTGTTCCCTCTCTCGCTGGCTGTCTCTATTCTCTGTCGAATAAATAAATAAAATCTTTAAAAAAAAAAATCCTTGGAATTTTGCATGTATTTTGATTCAGCAGTAACAATTACAGAAAGTTTTGTTANCCCGCCTTTGGCTCAGGTCATGATCCCAGGGTCCTGGGATTCTCCGCTCAGTGGGGAGTCTCCTTCTCCCTCTGCCCCTCCCCCGGCTCGTGCTTTCTCTAATAAATAAATAAAAATCTTCAAAAAAAAAAAATTTAAGAGATCACCATTGTTCCTTCTAACCAGTTCCTAAAATTCTACATGGAAGGCTAAAGATAAATCCACTGAAAAAAACTTCTAGCAACCTTATCAAGGCCTCCAAGTCAACTACTGAAAAATACACACCCTCTTTGCTAAGGCTAACATCCAGTTACATTTCCCATTGGGAAAGGGGTGTAAAGGAGCACATATATCCATTTAACCCGTCTCTCTCTAGGACTATGAAATTAACAAATTGTTTTTAATAAATCTGGTGATGCGGCTGCAGGTCTTACATCCCAACACAACCCTACCTCAAGCCATCTAGGCCAAAACAGGCAATGAGGTACAGTGAAGAGCACACACGGTCTGAAACTAACCTAAGCCTCGATTCACTCATTACTCTAAGAGCTGACACAGGAGGTTTAAACAACTTAACTCCTAGACTGCACTCCTCACCTCCAGTAAGCCTATACCCCAAAGGGCCATTATAAGGGTTGAAGAGAATATACTTAAAAACCTACCACAAGACCCAAAACAAAGCAGATTGCCAACAGGACATGTCTGCAGTAATCTAGCATTCTCCAGCATGATGGCAGATAGCTTCTCCTGCTGTCTTGTTTAACTGTGGCAACTTCAATACATCAGGACTAGTTTTTCATTTGTATGGTTTTTTTTAAGATTTCATTTTTTTTTTAAAGATTTTATTTATTTATTTGACAAAGACAGAGGCAGCCAGCGAGAGAGGGAACACAAGCGGGGGGAGTGGGAAAGGAAGAAGCAGGCTCATAGCGGAGGAGCCTGATGTGGGGCTCCATCCCAGAACGCCGGGATCACGCCCTGAACTGAACGCAGACACTTAACGACTGCACCACCCAGGTGCCCCAAGATTTTATTTATTTTTTTGACAGAGAGAGAGGGAGAGAGCACAAGCAAAGGGAGCAGCAGGCAGAGGGAGAGGGAGAAGCAGAGTCTCCTCTGAGCAGGGAGCCTGACACGGGGCTCGATCCCAGGACCCTGGGATCAGGACCTGAGCTGAAGGCAGACACGCAACCGACTGAGCCACCAGACGCCCCAGAACTAGTTTTTATAAAAGAATGGGATTTAGGGGCACCTGGGTGGCACAGCGGTTGGGCATCTGCCTTCGGCTCAGGGCGTGGTCCCGGTGTTCTGGGATCGAGCCCCACATCGGGCTCTTCTGCTATGAGCCTGCTTCTTCCTCTCCCATTCCCCCTGCTTGTGTTCCCTCTCTCGCTGGCTGTCTCTGTCAAATAAATAAAAAATCTTTTAAAAAAAAAAAAAAAGAATGGGATTTAACATTCAAAACACTGAAAGGTGGCAGCACGCATTAAAAGGAAGTTTTGATCCACCTTTACACAAACCTTTGAGTAAAGCTGTGCATTCCATCACGGACAAGGCATGAAAAGGAAGAGGAATCCTTTCAGAAGTGTAATCTCCATAAACCCAGCTTTATAGCCAGATTCAGTCAGAGAGTAAGGTGTACTTAGAAGGAATATGACACTGTAATGACTACTCTCCCTCAACAAATAATTGGGTAATCACTTAATGGACTTTGCTTAATGAAAATAGTAATAAAAAGCAAACCTGTGAATATGCAAACCCACATTTTCTTTCCTTGAGAGGTGTAGAAGTGTTCATTGAAATGCTGGGGAAGTACAAAAAGCAAACTTCCAAGCCATATACTGATGAAGTGCAAGAACAAGAAACGGTAGGGGGAAGGGAGTGAATCAGTCTTGACCTTTCTGTAGTTTAAGAGAGGTTTTATTACCTACATTACTTCTTAAGCTAACTTTAAGGAAAGGAACAAAATTTAAAAAGCGTTCATTAGCAACCTTAAGTATATCACACTAACAACGGTTTCAAATTACAAACTAGAAAATACACAATGTTACATTTCTGATTGTATTGGACAAAGGCTAGAAAGAGCACCTACTATGGGGCAGACACTGAATTAATGGAATGATATTCATCTTTGAGCTCATTTCTTCGTCCTCCGGTTGGACTCCTGCGTCAAGTCGTGGGAAATCAAAGTTTGGTGCACACCCGCGCCCCGCTAGGCCCTTCGCAGAGGCGGCCACTCCCCTAGTTTCCCCGGGCAGGGGGGGCAAGGGGAGCCCGCTCCGCCGGAGGCCAGCGCGGGTACTGCCCGCCCGCCCAGGAGGAGCCCCCTCGGAGGAGTAGGGGCTGCGATCAGAAGGCTGCTCACGTGGGCGGCGGCCTCTCTCCAGCAGACTTACGCTGACGTGTCCACCGAGACTGCCGGGCTGGCGCGCGCCGACCCCCGCCGCTCACCCGCACTCACCTGCACGCCGAGGTGCGCCAGCCGGGCCTCGAGCTCGGGCTCCAGGGCCAGGAGGAAGGAGGTTGCGCGGGACGTGGAGCCGCCGCCCGGGTGTGCCAGGACCACCTCGGCCGTCACCTTAGCCAGGTGACTGCTGAGGTCCACCGTGCGCTTCACGTCCTCGTTGACCAGCAGCGGTGCCTCCGGGGAGGCGCTGCCGGGCGCCGGGGCCCAGGCCCCGAGCAGCAGGAGCAGAAGCTGGCGGGCGATGGGCGCCTCCATGACCAGGACGAGCTGAGCCGCTGGCCTCGCCGAACGCCGCCGCCGCCCCGCCTCCGGCCACTCTGCAGCCGCTCATTGGGCCCGTGCTGGCGCCACAAGATGGCGGCGCCCATGGAGGAAGGACCCCATCTCCAGGGCAACGGGCGGCCCGCCGGGCGCCCGACTACACGCTCCTTTGCCCTTGCCAATCGGCCCTCCTGGGGTTAACTATGACTTTCTACTCCTTGAGACAGTAAAATTTACTTCAAACGGAGAAAGTAAAAGCCTAAGCAAAAATTTGAGCAAAAACAGGCTATCTGCACAGTCTCAAAGTACCTCCCCTAAAATATTTAGTAATTAGAAAAAGGGAAATAATAAGTTTACCGCGGAGAATCCTGGCAACCACTACCTTAACCAAACGATTAAGGTTAATATCACCAATTATAAGACGTAATGACATGATGTACCCACTGATCTGATACACCCAGAAGGGCACCTCACTTCTGTGGTATTCTCAGAATTGCTGAAAATGCACAGTATAACCTCAATGCAACCAGAAGAAACATCAGACAAACCAGAGGCACCTTGACTTCAACCCAGTGAGACCCATTTCAGACTTCTGTCCTCCAGAACTGTAGAGAAAATAAATTTGTATTGTTTTTAAGCCACTAAGTTTGTGGTAATTTGTTACAGCAGCAGTAAGAAACTATTACAGAAGGTAATTTCTCTGAGGGCAGGAAGTTATCTAGATTGTTTATCCCAGAATGTCAATAAACATTGGTGTCAATAAACATTGGTTGAATGAATAAATGAGTTTTTCATTAAAATATTATTATCCCTGTTTTATAGATGATTAAACTCAAATATCAAACCTAGTAAATATCAGGTTGTTTACAAACCTGGACCGACTCTGAACTGGAGTTCTTGTCACTACCCCCACACCCTTGAATAAAATCCTAGGTTCATTTACACAAAAAGAAACATTAGGGATCCCACTCTAATCCTTATTTCACAGATATGAAACACAGGCCCAGAGAGGGTACCTTATCCAAAGTCACATAGCTATCCAAGAGCAGAACTTGGACTAGGAAGCTGATCTCCTAACATCCCATCAAAAGTGCCAGAATGGATAGTGTTAAACATTTTAACACAGTCGTTATTAAAATACAATACAAGGAAGTCGCTTTGCCAGCAGTCTGTTTAGGGAGATCCACCAGGATCCAAATGAATGAACCGATCTGATTTTTTTCCACCAAGTGACAATTACAACAAAGATATCCCTGAATCATCCTGGAGTTTCAGGCCTTCCATTTTCCCTAGGTAACTTCTGCCTTGGTCACAGTCTCTTTCTCCCTCCCTCTCTCTCATTCCTCTTGCCAACAACCACTTAAGTGAGCTTAGAGCAGCTCTTCTAGCCCTAGTCAAGTCTTGAGAGGCTATAGCCCAGATGACAGCTCACTCATGGGGCTACGGCAGGAGGAATCAGAAAGAGGCAGAAACCAAGACAGAAGCCAGAGTGTCTTCTGCAATGTGTTGATTCACAATGAGCAAACCTTTCAGAATCTTTAAAAAGTAAGGAAGAGACTTTTATTCGAGCCCAAGTTAGGAAAGCTGCCCAGGAAACATGCTCTTCACAGGAAAGAAAATGTTCCAGAGAATGAACAGTTTTCAGTTTTGTAAAAGATCAAAAGGTTATAGATTAGCATATAGGCAAGAATCACAAGTTTTAATATCAAGGAATGCAGGGAGTAGGAGCATTGATCAATATATTAAGAACCAGATGGTTTTCCTTTAGGCTACTCATTTCTAAAGTAGGTGCACAATGTAAGCCTGGTGGGCCATAAATCATTGGTTTAAATGAAGTTTATGCACAGTCATGCTGACTTAGAAATCTAAAATGGCTTCCCTTATATATCAGGCCTTTAGAGTTTTTTTTCTCTCATCAAATGAAATCTCAGAAATGACATGCCATCATTTCTGCCATATTCTATTAGTGGCAGACCAACCCCAGTACAATGTAGGAAGGGATTATGAAAGCCATGGCGAGTACCAGGAGGCAGAGATAGTTGGGGACCATTTTGGAGGTGGGAGACCACAAAGAGTATACAGCGACAAGTCAGTCTTCATCTTCTGTTCTCCAGGAGCCTAGTCACACTCCCAGGAGGTAACTGCTGTTCCCATTTCTTTGGTCCCCTTGCAAAGATAGTCACAAAGAGGGAGTACGAACTGCATCTGTCACTGAGTGAACAGTATTTTTTTTTAATTTTAGAAATTACTGCCCCAAAAATGCTCTGTAAACATTGAGGTCATTGACTTCCCCTTCATTCATTCATTCATTCACTCCCTCAAGAAGCATTTGTTGTGCTTTGGGTTGCATCGCCACCTTACCCATCTGAACATGGCAAAGAACACAGTGTTGGTGAGGAAGAATGAGAGATGTTGGGTAGATAATGAGCAGTCTGGGTCACATAACTCCACAATTCTTTTGAGGAACTTTCATTAGCTCCGTTTGGGGAAATAGTCAAAGTGTACCAAACACCACTGGAATCAGAGAGGGAACAAGACCCAATGTAGACCAGACTCTCTCTACCAGAAACTAGAATCTTTAATGCAGCAACTATACCTGATAACTGCTGAACTAATTCATTTCCACTGGCAGTCCTGGCCTCAATCTTCTCTAGTCCCAAACTTTTCAATGTTGGCTGTTTCCGCTCCTCCATTGACTGTGAGCTACTCCATAAACCTCCACCATATTCCTTTTTTTTTTCCCCTATTAAGTCAGCTGGAACAAGTTTCTGATAGATTGGAGGATGAAGGAAGATGGAGATGTTGGGAAGATATTCACAGTGTTATGCCAGGGACAAATTAGCAGCTATTCAGACTGACAATTCAAGATAATGCAATATAGGAAGGTTGTCCCAATGGGTGCCAGCATGGATAAATAATAGCAAGGACCAAGCGCTCCCTGACATGGCACTAAACAATACCCTCCATCCCACTCCCAGGATTTAGAGCAACCTGGGAAAAGGAGGGGAAAAAAAAACTAAATTGACCAAGATTAATTTTTACCATCCAGAGGAGAAGGGAGCTGGAAATCAAAATAAAGATGTGATACACAAATATGTTTATATTTCTTAAATACCTGTGTTTGTGGCCTGTACATCAAGAAATTGTGATGGCTTTACCCATGCTATTCCTTCTAACTAAAAGCCCCAAACTCTTTCACTGTTCCCTCTGTTTACTTCTGGTAGTAGATTTAAAATCACCTGAGAAGGGCAGCTGGGTGGCTCAGTCAGTTAAGCGTCTGCCTTTGGCTCAGGTCACAATCTCAGGACCCTGAGATGGGCCCTACGTGGGGCTCCTTGTTCAGTGGGGAGTCTGTTTGTCCCTCCGCCCCTTCCCTCTGCTAGTGTGCGCTCTCTCTCTCTCAAATAAAATCTTTTAAAATAAATAAAATTAAATCATCTGAGAACAATTTATGAATCTTACCCACATACACACACGCACACACAATTAATCCCTCTTACCTCTGTGTCCCCTAGTAGGTGGTCTGTATACCTGCCTTTCTTTAAAGGAAAGGGGAACACCAAGCTGTAATTCTTCATGAAGACTCCCAGAGTGCATGAGGTATTGCAGATGCTCAGTAAAAAGGCACAGAAAAGTGTTTGCATTCAGTCAAGTGAGTTTGAGAAATATCACTCTGCATATTAGCAGTGAACCCTCCTTACTATTCCCCTGCTTTGGAAAGATGGAACTGTCCAGATAGCACAGAAAACAAAGTCCAACACTGAGCCTATCATACCCACAGAAGAATGTTCAGAACAATTCTTTTCTTTAGACCCCAAATTCCAGTTGTCATTTGTATTAGTCAAAACTGTTTTAGTAGCAAGAGATAGAAACCCCACTGAAACTGAGCCTAGCATAGTAGTATGCAGTACAAACTGTTGTTAGAAAATTCCCAAACAACAATGGATTAAGCAAGAAGAATGTTTATTTCTCATGTAATAATCCTATGGAACCCAAGAACACAGCTTCCTTCAATAAGATTACTCACCTGTCCTTACCACATGGCTTCCATTTCATGAGCCAAGATGGCTGCCCCTGCTTCCTCATAATGTCTACATTCTACCAAAGGGGAAGAGAGGAGGGGGAGAGCATGTTCCTTTCCTAGAGAGCAAGAGTCTGAAAACTATGGCCTGCAGGCCAACCACCTGTTTCCGTAAATGAAGTTTTGCTGGAACATAGTCACACCCATTCATTTACGTATGATTTACAACTACTTTCACACTACAAAGCAAGGTTGCATAGTTGCAGCAGAGACTGTATGGCCTACAGAGCCTAAACCACTTACCATGGGAATATTCACAAAAAATGATGCCCACTCCCATTCTATTATTATGCAAGAGGTTCACACAAGGAAAAGCTGGGTGAAGGTGAGAGAGGCAAACTAGCAGCTCTGCAGACAATCAGATTAGACAGGGACACTCTCTACTATTTTCCCCAACTCTTCTGCAAATCCAAAACTCAAATTAAAAATAAAAGGTTTTTCAGGACACCTGGCTGGCTCAATTAGAAGAATGTGTGACTCCTGATCTCAGGGTTGTGAGTTTGAGCCCCATGTTGGGTATGGAGATTACTTAAAAATAAAATCTTAAAATAAATAAATAAATAAATAAATAAAAGATTTGTCAAAAGATGTCATAAATGAAACACAAACAGAGGTGGAGAAGGTCACTGAAACACATATAACACAGAGGACCTATATCCAAAATATATACAAAAATACAAATTAATGAGAAAAAGACAACACCATAGAAAAATAAGCAGAAGAATTTGACCAGGCACTTCCAGAAGAAGAATTATTCAAATGGCCAATAAGGATGAAAAGCATGCAGTATCATTAATAATTAGGGCAATGCATAGTAAAACCACAAGAAGATGCCACTATTCACTCACCAATTGACAAACCTTTTAGTCTCACAATACCAACTCTTGGTGGGTATGTGGATCAAGGGGAACTCTCATTCCCTGCTATAATTTGGTATAACCACTTAAGAAAACAGTTTGGCATCATATACCAAAGATATGCATAGCAAATGGGCTAGCAATTCCACTTCCAGATATATATGCTAGAGAAATGTGACCACATGTGCCCCAGATACACAGACAAAAATGTTCACAGAGCTTTGTTTGTAATAACAAAAACTGAACACATCCTATGTAGTCATCTATCAAGAGATGAAAAGTAAAAACTTTTGCAAATACTACATGGACAAGACAACAGCAGTAGGAATGGCAAAGTAAGGACCTCTAAAATCCCTCTCCTTCATAAATACAAAGAGAACACTGGAAAAAATGGTCAAAATCCATGTTTTGAAACTGAGGAACGAGATGTCCCATCTTCTTGGGATCTAGAAGGCCACATATACACGTAGGGCTACACACATGCCCAAAAAATACCGAGGAGACTCTTAGCTCTCACTTCTGGCTGCTCATGAGGCTGTGTGGAAACAGTAAGTGAAAGATAAGGTGAAGTTGCAAAATGCCTTCATGAGCGCAGAAGGTGTGCCTGATGTGCACAGAGCCCCTCGGCAAAGGCTGGGAGATTTAATGGTTCCAGACATTTAATGAAATCACTATTTAATCATTAGCTGACCACTAAGCTAACTGATCAGAGACTTCACTGGCCACATATGACAAAGAACACAGACTTCACAGATTTTGTTCATGAAAGTCACTAAACAAACAAACTGCAACAACAACAAACAGCAAAAACAAGTCCTGGAGGAGAGGCAACTCCAGAGTTGCCACATTAGATTACTTCAAATGTCCAGTTTCCCACAAACATTATGAGGTATGCAAAGAAATAAGAAAGTATGGTCCACACTTTGGGGGAGGGGAGGCATAAAGAGAAACTGTACCTAAGGAAATCAAACATTGGACTTCTAGACAAAGACTGAATCAATTATTATACATATGTTGAAAGAACTAAAGCGAAGTATGAGAAAGGATAAATTCAAAGCAATCCATACCAAGACACATCATAATCAAGTGGACAAAAGGCAAACACAAAAAGAGAATCTTGAAAGCAGCGAGAGATGAGCAACCATTCACAAGGAATCCTTGACAAGCTGAACAGCAGACTTCTCATCAGAAACCATGGAGGCCAGAAAGCAGTGGGATGCCCTCAAAAGGCTAAAAAGAAAAACACCGTCAACCAGGAATTCTATATGAACAAAATAATCCTTCAAAAATGAAAAACATGGGTGCAGGACTTACTTCCAGCATGACATGAGGACCTCCACCGACCTCTGTGGTAAAACTGGTGAAGACTATAAAAACACAACCATTTAAAGCCTCCGGAAATGGTCATGAAGGCAAAGAGCAAATGAAGAAACACCTATTCAACAAAATCTATGAAAACTCAGTAAGGAAAGCAAGAGTCTGAGGTATTTGAACCAAGACCGCTACCTCACACCACCATTCTAGCTCAGCAAGGCAGAAATTCCACACCAGGCCGCAGCAGCCAAGGACACAGGGCTCCCTCTCCCTCTAGCTCTAGGAGGGTTTTCTTTCCAGGAGGGGTGGGGCAGCATTTCTCAGCCTGCACCCAGCTACCTGGTGTTCAATCTAAGACCTGGAGGGGACATTACTATAGACCTTACAGAAATAATAAAGGATTATAAAGGAATAATATGACTATTTGTACATGAACAAAATATATAACTTAGATAAAATAAATAAATTCCTGGAAAGACACAAATTACCAAAACTGACTCAAGATGAAGTAGACAATCCAGGGGTGCCTGGGTGGTTCAGTCAGTTGAGCATCTGACTCTTGGTTTCAGCTCAGGTCATGATCTCAGAGTCATGAGATGGAGTCCCACGTCAGGCTCCACACTGGACCCACGCAGAGCCTGCTTAGGATTCTCTCTCTCCCTCTGTTCCTCCCCCAACTCACGCACTATCTCTCTCTTTCTAAAATAAATAAAACCTTTTAAAAAAAAAAAAGATGAAATAGACAGTCTGAAAAGACCTATAATAAGTTTTTAAATTAGTAACCTGAAAAACTACCCATAACGAAAAGCCCAGGGGAGATGGTTTCACTGGTGAATTCTACCAAACACCAAAGAAGAATACCTACTGATTCTTCACAAACTCTTCTCAAATATGGAAGAGGAAGGAACACATCCCAACCCATTTTATGAGGCCAGTGTTACCCTAACAACAAAACTAGACAAAGACATCACAAAAAAAGAAAACTACAGATCAATATATTTTATGAATATGGATGCAAATGTTCTCAGCAACATATTAGCAAACAAAAGCAAACAATACATAAAGAATTATACACCATGATCAAATGGGATTTTTCCCAAGAATGAAAGTTTGGTTTAATATCTAAAAATCAATGAATGAAATAATAGAATAAAAATGAAAGAGAAATTAAGACTTTTCTAGATAAACAAAAACAGAATTTGTCACTAGCAGACCTGCACTACAAGAAACGCTAAAGGGAATCTTTCGGGCTAAAATGAAATGATGCTAGTGAGTAATTCGATTCCAAATGAAAAAACAAAGAACACCAATAAAAGTAACTACTTGGGCAAATATGAAAGACAACATAAATGTCCTTTTTGTTTGTAGCTCTTTTCTTCCTCCGATTTAAAAGACAACCACATAGGGGCAGCTGGGTGGCTCAGTCAGTTAAGCATCTGCCTTCGGCTCAGGTCACAATCCCAAGACCCTGGGATTAAGCCCCACCTTGGCTCTCTGCTCAGCGGGGGGCCTGCTTCTCCCTCTCACTCTGCCGGTCCCTGTTGTGCTCTCCTGCCCTCTGTCAAATAAATAAATATTTTTTTAAAAAAAGACAACTGCATAAAGCAATAATTGTACATATTAGGTGGATAAAAGTGCAAAGGTCTGATGTTCCTATTTGTTCTGATTTGTGTTGTCCTGCATGAATGTTATTCATAAGTTTGAGGATGATATTGTAAGGACAATATTGTAAGGACATTCAACTCTTGATTTTGGCTCAGGTCTTGATCTCAGAGTCATGAGTTCAAGCCCTACATTGGGCTCCATGCTGGATGTGGAGCCTACTTAATTAATAAATAAATAAATAAATAAATAAATAAATAAATAAATAAATAATATTGTAGAATTTTAATGTGTTAGATAGTCCTAGAAAAATAAGAAAAGGCTTCCTTATTTCATTTCTTCCAGAAGACAATAACATTTGTGCATTTGTATACCTGAGTGAACAAACCTTGTATATTTCCCAAGGACAGAAACAGCACCTTCTCCAGGTACTGGTTCTCACCCAGGTGGAGGAGGAGGATATGACGATGAAGAATTAAATTTTGACTTGCCCTTAACCAAGTGGTAAATGCATCCCTGTTGATTGTGACTTGTCCTTAACTAAGTGGTAAATACATCCCTGCTGAGGTGCTAATAACCAATGTGGAAACTTACAACAGATATGAAGGTATTTTTGCACTTTAAAGAGAGGTCTCCTGAAGACCTGGAATGCATCCAATTTCCAGAGACAGGAAGCTATCCTAATGGAATTGGAGGTGATCTGATTGATGGTTTAAAGCAGATACAGCAGGGAATATTATCTAAAGATTCTTAAAATCACTGTTTATTTCCAATGTCTTACTTAGGAAATAGGGGCTATGGATCTTGGAAGTGTGAATACCAAAGAGATCTAGTTCTCCTCCTTCTTTTGTTTTTTGTTTTTTTAAAGATCTTATTTATTCATCTGACAAAAAGAGAGACAGCCAGTGAGAGAGGGAACACAAGCAGGGGGAGTGGGAGAGGAAGAAGCAGGCTCCCAGCGGAACCGGGAGCCTGATGTGGGGCTCAATCCCAGGACCGCCCTGAGCCTAAGGCAGACGCTTAGTGACTGAGCCACCCAGGCGCCTCACTGAGCCCAGGTGCCCCACTGAACCACCCAGGTGCCCCTAGTTCTCCTCCTTCTTATGAAGACCCTGACAAGCAGGACCCCTGCAAGAGAAGCCAGGCTGCCAGACTCCTGAGACAGAGCCTGGACACTGCCTCCCAGGGCCTGCCCAACCTCAGTCAAGTTTCCGACTGACAGAGCTGCTGGCTGGGTGGTACAAGAACACCATCACATGACAACTCATCACCAGCCCCAGGTAAGGAACAAGGCTGTGTGGGCTGGCTTCTTCATGTTGGGCCTATGGACTATGCTTCCCTGGAATGTCTTTATAATGACCTCTATCTGCTTCACAAACCACCTGGGCATAACCCTCAACATGTCGCTGACCTTATTTAGCTTACTAGGTATGTTCGTTCCTCATCTACTCCATGGGTGGCCCTCTGGAAAGAAGTTGCCTTAGCTCTCATCAACAATGTCCTGACCCAATACACCACGATGCCCCTACTGTCCTTTACTACTTCAACTTCTCTCTGCTCAGTAAGATCCTTCAGTTTGCGTGCATCCCGGGCAGCCAAGTGGCCATCTTGGTGATGGGACACCTAGAGACCATGCCATTCTCCATCATCGCCACAATCAAGGTCATGCCCTCCAACTCATCCAGTGCCACTTTGCAGGACAGCCCATTCTCCTTGGTTGGTATCCTGACTGCCAACTACATGTTTCTTATAAACAGCCAGTGCCTGATGATCATCTCCCCCCCCCCCACCCATGACCAGGGCATGTCCACAGCGGAACAGCATCAGACCGTGCCTTCAGCTTCTTCTTCATGGCCTATGTGGTCATCCTGCTGACCACCCTATTTCCTGGCCCCTGTCCAGACTAGAGTTCTGCCGCTACCACAAGCAGGTGGACCAGAGCAGCAAGGTGGACCACACATAGACAGAGAGGATGAGATATTCTGCCCTCAGCCCACAGCCTTCCTCCAACACCCCTCAGTTGATTCTCAGAAACATCACAGTCCTGGTTCCCATCCATCTGCTTTGTCTTCCCTGGCACAGATGAGGTGTCCCCACCAGGTCCACCAGGGTTAGGCCCGGTGTTGAGGGCACCAGCACTAGGGGAAATTACTTTATTCCTGTGTCCTACTCCTTGACTATTTTTTTATAGATTTTATTTATTTATTTGAGAGAGACAGAGATAGCAACAGAGATACTGAGAAAGAGCATGAATGGGCAGGGGAGGGAGAAGCAGGCTTCCCCCTGAGCAGGGAGTCCGATTTGGGGCTCAATCCCAGGACCCTGGGATTTGCCTTCAGCTAAACACTTAATGACTGAGCCACCCAGATGCCCCCTATTCCTTGACTTTTAACATCTCAGACTGGTTGAGCCACAACCCCATGGCTGTGTGCAACTGGCCAGGGAGGGCCAGCTCAGTGCTGGCTTCAGTGGTGTTCCTGCCATGGATCTTGCTGTGTATAGTGATTGTGATGCACACCTTCGTGGGATCTCCTAGCTCACAGGGTAAAGGAGCACAAGAGGGAGTTTCTGGGATGCTGGCAACATTTTCTTTCTTTTTTTTTTTTTAAGATTTTATTTATTTATTTGACAGAGATAGAGACAGCCAGCGAGAGAGGGAACACAAGCAGGGGGAGTGGGAGAGGAAGAAGCAGGCTCATAGCAGAGGAGCCTGATGTGGGGCTTGATCCCATAACGCCGGGATCACGCCCTGAGCCGAAGGCAGGCGCTTAACCGCTGTGCCACCCAGGCGCCCCAACATTCTCTTTCTTAACTTAGGTAGTGGTTACATAGACATTCGTGTTACAATAATTTACTAAATTGGTTGGGGCACCTGGGTGGCACAGGGGTTAAGCGTCTGCCTTCGGCTCAGGGCGTGATCCCGGCGTTATGGGATCAAGCCCCACATCAGGCTCCTCCGCTAGGANGGAGCCTGCTTCTTCCTCTCCCACTCCCCCTGCTTGTGTTCCCTCTCTCGCTGGCTGTCTCTATCTCTGTCAAATAAATAAATAAAATCTTAAAAAAAATAATTTACTAAATTGGACATTTATGTTTTATGCACTTTTTAATATATGACTCACATGAAATTTTTTTGCATTAAAAAAAGTCTGCATTCCTGATGGCACACCATACCCATACAAACTTCAGACCTACCTATGCATGGACCACTTATATGCACTAGATTAACACTGGTCTGTTGAAGCTGCAATAGAAGAGTATTCTATTATTTGCAGCCACATGCATCATAATTATATGTGATCAATATGACCTTGGAGCTCATTCCATAACAGCACTGCTTTGTTCTTTTTAAGAGCTGCATAGGGGTGCCTGGGTGGCTCAGTTAGTTAAGCTTTTGGCTTAGGTCAGGATCTCAGGACCCTGAGATGGGCCCCACGTGGGGCTCCTCACTCAGTGGCAAGTCGGCTTGACCTTCCCTCCCTCTCTCTCCCTCTGCCCCTCTCCACCCTGCACACTCTATGTCTCTCCCTGTCTCTCTAAAATTAAAAAAAAAAAAAGCTGTTAGTACTCCATCACACAGATGTGTCATATTTTTTTAAAGATTTTATTTATTTATCTATTTATTTATCTATTTATTTGAGAAAGACTGTGTGCATGAGCAGAGGGAGGGGCAGAGGAAGTGGGAGAAGCAGACTCCCCACTGAGCAGGGAGCCTGACGTGGGGCTCAATTCCAGGGCCCTAAGATCATGACCTGAGCCAAAGACAGACAGTTAACCGACTGAGCCACCCAGCCTCCCCAATGTGTCATATTTTTTAAACCAAACCAATCCCCATTAATGAACGATAAGGTTGTTTCCAGGCTTTCACTATTCGAAGAATGCTGGTTTGTTATCCCCTTGCACACATGTCTGTCCACATTTGGAACACACCTATAAAATAATTTCCTAAGCTTTTAAGTGGTTGATCAAATGATTCATGGAAAGAATTGATTCTATGTTAACACATTTCCAGCTTGGCTTCTAAGGAGGCTGTAAAAACGTACATTCCCTCCACCAGTAGGTATCACAGTGCCCATTTTCCCCAGCCTTGCCAACACAGGGTCCCATTAAAAAACCACGCCAAATGATAGTGTAGGACACCAAAACTCTCTCTCAAAACAATCTGGCCCGGTGGCTGGGACAGGGATTCCTATTACCCCAGTTTTATAGGTAATTAAACACTGCCAAGGATAAGGGACCTACTTTTCCAACTTCAGCCTCCTAGGGCTGGATTAACACCTTCTAAGAATAGACATGGTAACTACTAAACGAGTCATAACAATTATTATTACTATCATCCTGACTTCCCATTCCACAAGCTGGAATCCATTTTTTTCCACTACCGGTGCAGACAAGACAAAAATGTTTTATCCTCTTTTGCCCATTCCCTCTGGTCAGTCCTCCTCTACCTCCCACCCTCTTCTCTTCCCTCCCAGATAAGTCTGTCCTTAGAAGCTCCACTTCTCTGTCACAAGGCTGCAAGAACTATGATAATGGGTCCCTGTTTCTTTACCACCTTTTTAGCACCTGTTACCAGAGAGTACGTATAGCAGTTAAGATCAGTCCCCCACCCCAATCTACCCGGGGCATTTCTACTTACTATTTCACGAACTTGGTCAAATTACTTTTGCTTTCCTCACCGTCCTCATTTGCAAAATGGTAATGCTGATACTACCTACCTTATGGAGTTGTAGTGTAAGTGAAGTTAGTGTGTGCCTGGCAAGTGGTTGTTGATACTATGTTATTACTACTGTCAATGCGGAGGAACCTGATATTAATTAAAAACCAGGCACTGAGTCTCGACACTCAATCTTCACAACAATCCCTCAGATTAGACGCTGTTATCCCATTTTGCAGAAACGGTGAGGGGAATGCTTAATTCTGGCTTTATCAGGGCCTGGCAGACGGGGGAAGACGGACGAGTGTTTCCTCATCTGCAAATGGTACATCTCTCACATGGACGTGGTGGATTAACACAGCACGCAAGGGCCCTCAACAAAAGTGCATTTCCTCCCCTAACTCCCCACGCCACGCCACGCCACACCACGCCACGTCACGCCCCGATCGCTCAACGCGCAGGCTCAGATTCCACCCTAGCCTCGCCCCAGCTCGGCGTTCCCAGAGGGGCCCGGCGTCGTCAAGGCCTCGCCCGAGCAGACCCGGAAGCAGAATCCCCAACAGGTCAAAGCTGGAGTCACTGCTAGGGCGCCAGCGCCAGGGGGCGCGAGAGCCGCCTATGTTGCCTCGGGCCTCCCCTGTACGTCAGCGGGCCGGTCCGGAAATGGAGGGGTTTGACGTACAAGATGGCGGCTTCCTTTGTGGCTGTACGGAACACAGAGTTTTTCCCGTTTCGGAGAAACGCGGTGTTCTGAGCGCAGGGATTGCAGTGCAGCCTTCTCGTAAAAGATGGCTGCCGCGGTGTCTGTCTTGACGGGGTAAGTGACCCAATGTCCAAGATGGCGACTCCCACTGAGGACGCGGAAACAGCCGGAAAAATGGGAGCGTGCGTGCGTGCGTGGGGCAGGGTGGGGGAACTGGCCCCGCCCCCGCCGCAGGTGGGATGGGCCTTGCTCGCTGGGTCTTTGTGTGCAGGTGGAGTGGTCGGGGGCGATCCCTTCCGGGGGTCTCTGGCCCAGGCTCTTCCTGGGTTTCAGTTTGGTCTTAATAATACCTCCTTGTAGCGCGTTAAGAAACTTCTCCCTCCCAACAACTAAGAAAGGCGGGCAGAACGAGGATTCCTAGTAACCCCAAACTGACTCATGTAGACAAAAAGACAACTTTTTCCTCTCTTAAGCTGTGAAACTAAAGACCAACCAAGTGAAATTAGAGTCCACTTTTTTTTTGAAGGAATAATTTGCCAACGCTAGAAAGAGCAAAGCAGCAGTTTACATACTAATACGGAACAAATTCTAAGGTATATTACATGAAAAAAAGCAAAGCACAGAAAAATGTCTATGGCTATAACATTGTTTGCATTTTGTTTTGTTTTGAGACCCATATGGGTAGTCCTGGGGCTCCTGGCTGGCTCAGTAGGTGGAGTGTGAGACTCTTGATCTCTGAGTTGTGAGTTCAAGCCCTACCTTGGGTGTAGAGGTTACTTAAAATATTAGGGGCGCCTGGGTGGCACAGCGGTTAAGCGGCTGCCTTCGGCTCAGGGCGTGATCCTGGCGTTATGGGATCGAGCCCCACATCAGGCTCCTCCGCTATGAGCCTGCTTCTTCCTCTCCCACTCCCCCTGCTTGTGTTCCCTCTCTCGCTGGCTGTCTCTATCTCTGTCAAATAAATAAATAAAATCTTAAAAAAAAATAAAATCTTAAAAAACAAAAACAGACCCACGTGGGTAAAGATACAAAGGGACTTGTGAGGGGGAGCAGAATATGCCACCCCAAAATGTGCCTGCCGCTTTGGCATGTGGATTATTTTGAGCTGAAGTCAATCCAGACCTAGCACACTCAGGAAAAACTTTTACCTCTCCCTTAACTTTCTGAAAGAATCTAAATAGGGGGACCTGGCCCAGAAAGACAGTTATTACCAGGGTTAGCTTTTTATCTCAAGGACTTAACCTGCATGGCAGGGCAAACATCTGCTTTTATCTTCCTGTGAATTGCCCTTCTCCCCTTTGAAGTCCCAAGCCCTTATCCCATTCCTTAGCTCAGAAATGGCATATAAGCCTCAATTGCTTGAGTGTCTTTGGGTTTCACCTTTTTATGGAGCTTCTGTATATACAAAATTAACTTTTTCCCCCATTAATGTGTTTTATGTCAATTTAATTATTAGACAAAGAACCTAGGAGGATGGAAGGAAAATTTTTCTGCCCTGACACTTGCATAGGCATAAAATATCTCCACAGAGAAACTGGTAACAGTAATTGCCTGGTCTAACAAAAGCAATAGATATGACAAGGTGAGGAACAGGAATAGAAAGAAAGATAAGTTTTATAATTATTTAAATATTAAATATATGATTTAATCACACGAAGTTTCTTTATAAGGCCATCATATTATTAAATGGCAATACACAAAAGTGGCATTTTTCAGCTGTAACTGAGAATTTAATAAAGATCCATGAGATTCAATTTGTAAGGATAAAATTTTCAAGGTCAATACTATAGTACTTGCTGCAACGGCTCTATTCTATATCCATGTGACAACCTCTTGAAAGCTAGTTATATGGGGGGGGGGGTTGTTGCTTTTTTGATTTGGGTTTTTTTGTTGGTTTTGTTTTTGTCTGTTTTTTGAGGGGAGGAGGGGGGAACAGGAAGTTCGGCCTGGCAAACAGAAGACACTCAAAACCTATTTGTTGAATGCATGAATGAATGAATGCCTTTCTACTATAAACACATATTCTTAATGGCATCTTCTGGTATATCTTCCTGTTTTTAAGGTTGGTATCATGGAAAACAAAGGCAGCATTGAACTAGCATTCGAACCAAGTTCTGCCTTAAAATCATCCAGGAATGTGTTTCCAGTGCTCAAAAAATAAAGTAGTAGTAGTTTCAGAATTGGCATTGATCTTGGAAATCACTTATTTCAACGTGAAAGAAGTATTAATCCTTTGTCCTGAAATAATTGACCATTCCTGAGCCTTTGCCATTGTGCCAGGCACTGGACCAATAGGCACCCTTAAACATATTACTTGAAGTTATTGGATGTATTACATATGGTAATGTAATCAGAGTTTCACCAAGTTCCTAATCTGTACTAAATGCTCAATAAATATTAGCAATTACTATTTCGTGGCACCCCCGAGTTGCTTACAGTGCATTTTTGCCTCTGAGACCTTATGAGGGCTTTTAAAATGTCCCAGTTGCTGTAGGGATTTTATTATTATTATTATTATTATTATTATTATTATTATCATTATAGAGGCCACATGGTGTGATGGAAAGAATTTAGCTCCTTATTATGCATGTTTGAGTAAGTTACTTAACCTTTCAGAACTTTGGTCTCCTCATGAGTAACACAAGAATCACAAAGCCTCTTTCAAAGAGTCCCTGTGAAAATAATAGAAACAATATGTAAAGGACTTTGTGCAGGGCATAGTAGGCACCCAATAAGCAGTCTCCAACTCTGTAATATTTCAGCATCAGAGTTAAGGAACTAATACTGCACTCAGAGGCAAGAGAACTTCTCCGGTCAAGGGACAGGAGCAGGTGGCCACAGGGTGACAGTTACCACAGGAAGCTACAAGGAGAAGTTGGAGGGATGGCAGGTCCACTGGCTTCGGTGCCTCAGGCTTCCTGCCTCCATTGGAAAAATTGCAAGCCTCCACCCCAGCAGATACGTATGGTCTGCGGGCCGTTTGCAGACATGCCCCCTTGCCAACAGCCACCTGCTCTGTTCCAGCTCACAATCACCTCTTTGGAGCATTTACAATGCTTCTAAGAGGCACCAGCCACTATTCCTGAGGCTCATTCCTCATACTTGAGTGTTTACTATGAAGTGCTTCCCTCATATGTTTAATTATTTTAGAATTTTTAATTGTGGAAAGATACACATGAAATTTACCATCTTAATTGTTTTTAAGTGTACAGTTCAGAGCAAGAATGGGTGCAACAGCAGTGATCGTGGGCTCACAGCTGGTTGAATCCTTTTCACAAGGTTGATGACATCACACTTCAGAACTAAATTAGATGCTTAGAATATTGGCTGCTCAAGGTTTGAAAGATATTTAACAGTCATTGAATCCAACTTCCCAGTGCTCTGGACATCTTGCCCACCACTTGAGTACCCAGTTTCCACCTGCATTGCTCAAGGAGCAGGATGCTTTCTAACTCAGAGGGCCTGTTCCATGTTTAGAGAGCTCTGGTTATGAGAAAGTATTCATTCATTTGGAGCCAAATCAGATCCCTTGCTCTGTTCTTCAGAGATGCACAGAATGGGTTTGTGCCCAATCCATGACAGGCAACGAGGGACTTCAAAGTATTTACCCTGAACTCTTATGACCTGTTTTTTTCTAGCCCAGATCTTTTGTCCAAGCTCCTGACCTACACATCCCACTTTCCCCTGGTTCTCCACATGTGGCTCTCCCACGAGCGTCTCAGACTCAGCATTTCCAAAGCACGACTGGTCTCTCCTCCTTCCTTATCCAGAACTCAAGCACAGTGCATCCTGCTGTTTGTCTCTGGTACAAGTAACAGACAAATGAGGGTTTGCTTTTTCTCTTTGGTAAAAGAAGTTTAGATTTAGGCAAATGCGGCTCCCCATGATGCCAACAAGGACCCAGACTCCTTCTGTGTTTTGACAGGAAACCCGTGGTACCTTAGCCAAACAGGGATTTATTTTTCTCATGGATTGAGAAGTTCTGAGAAGTGCAGTCAACCCATGAAAGCATCAGAGGCAGAAGCTACTTTTATACTTTTGGTCAGTTCTCCTTATCCTGTGTCTTCCGTCTTCAGAGGTTTATCTCCTTTGTCACATCCATGTTGCGGCCAAGGTGAACAGGAAGGCAAATGGCAACCATAGCTGCCAGCTCAGTCGGTCTTTCTTTTATTAACTATTCAGGAAGTTTCATTCAGCTACTGCCACTTCCACCTCGTTGCCTAGAACTATGTCACCTGGCCACATCTAGCTGTAAGGAATGCTGGAAAATGTGGTTCTTTAACTGGGCACATTGCTGCTCTGAACAAATCAGGGTTGTAAGAACAAAGAGCAGAGTATAGATGTGAACAGTAATGTCTGTCACAGCAAAGCTTCACTGAGCAACAGGAATCATGTTTCCTAACTGCAGGATTTCTCAGAGCCTTTAAATTTCCAGGGAGAGATACGGTATGCAGTATCTCATCCACAGAAAGCTCTCTTTTTGCAATGGTCGTGTCTCAGGAATTCTGCTTCGTGATATGTGTTTCAGGAAGCACAGAAAAACACAGTCTCTAATACTTTCAAAGAAAAATGTTATCTGAATCCAGGATGGATTTATTAAGGTATTTCTGTTACTATAATGTAATAAGAATGACAGATTTAATGACTTTCATGAAAATTGCATCATTATTCTTTCCATTTCCCAATCCAAAAAGCTTCTGGTCATTTTCACTATTTTTTCTCTTTCACAGTGCTTAGTTTTCGTCCCTGAGCTCTTGCAACCGAATCTTCACCCTTAACATTTTGTAAAAGATTTTATTTATTTATTTATTCATTCATTCATTCATTCATTCATTCATTCAGAGTAAGAGTGAGAGAGTGAGAGAGCACAAGCAGGGAGAGCGGCAGAGGGAACGGCAGAAGGAGAGAGAGAGATCCCAGAACCCTGGGGTCATGATCTGAGCTGAAGGTTGATGCCTAACCAAGTGAACCACCCAGGCGCCCCTCTGCTTAACATTTTTAAGTATTTTCTTCTAGTGTTTTTTTGTATGCATGGTATATGTATTTTTATAAATAGTTGAGATAATATGCATATATGCAGCAGCAAGAATGATGTTTTGGATCTTTTTTTCTTTCCATTCCCCATCCTAAGGCTAGGAAGACACTGTGATTAATACAAGAGGGAACGTTTTGGTCACTATGGTAGGCTCTGTTGGTTGATATTCCTCCTTTCTCTTGGCTAAGGCACACTGGTTAGAAAGCTCAGAGTTAAGAAATAGATACAGCTACTATGACAGAGATGCAAAATAATAGTTACTTTATTAAAATGAAAATGTGTAGGGTGCCTGGGTGGCTAAATCGATTATGTGTCTGCCTTTGGCTCAGGTCAGGATCCCAGGATCCTGGGATCGAGCCCTGTACCTGTATTGGACTCCCTGCTCAGCAGGAAGCCTACTCCCTTTCCCTCTGCCTGCCACTCCCCCTACTTGAGTGTGCTCTCTTGCTCTCTCTCTTTCTCTATCTCAAATAAACAAATAAAATCTTTTTAAAAAAAAGGATGAAAATATGTCTCCACATAAAAGTCCAGTCTTGGCTCCAGTGGCCAAAGCAAGATGGGTCAAAGTCAGAGTAGTGGTGGTCATGGTTCTGGAGGTAGCAAGAAGGATGACAAGTACAAGAAAACGAAATATGCACCTTGTGTACCAACTAGAGTGGGGGAAAGAAGGAAACAGAAGGATCAGATACTGCCAGCAGACTGTCACATTCAATGCCGGTTAAAATTATTGAAGTTAGAGGAGGAAGAATTCATTAGAAATCAGGAATAAATGAAGCCTTTAGGAGAAAAGCAAGGAGAGGAAAGATCAAAGCTGAATGATCTGAGTGTAGCCAGTTCTTACCCAGTGTCGGTAGGAACCTTGGAAGAGGTCATTGATGATCAAAGACACGCCATTGTGGGCTCAGAATACCACATCAGCATTCTTTCATTTGTAGACAACAATCTGCTGGAACCTGGCTGCTCAGTCCTGCTCAACCACAAGGTGTATGCTATGATGGGGTGACACGGATCCCCTGGTCACGGTGATGAAGGTGAAAAGTCCCTCTAGGAGGTCTATGCTGTTATTGGGGGGTTGGACAACCAAATCAGGGAATTAAGGAATCTGTGAGTTTCCTCTTGCTCTTTCTGAATATTATGAAAAAGAATCAGTATAAAGCCCCCAAGGGAGTCATTCATTATGGTCCACTTGGCAGAGGTAAAACCTTAGTAGCCAAAACAGTAGCAAACCAAACCTCAGCCACTTTCTTGAGAATAGGTGGCTCTGAATTATTCAGAAGTACCTAGGTGATTGGCCCAAACTTGTACAGGAATTGTTTCAAGTTGCTGAAGAACATGTACCATTCATCATTTTTATGGATGAGATTGATGCTATTGGACAAAAAAATATTACTCAAATTCATATTCCAGTTGATCTTTCTTAGCAAAACATCCTATCCTATCTTTAAAAATGTTTTTTATTTGAGTATAATTAACATACAGTGTTATATTAGTTTCAGGACTATGATATAGTGATTCCATAATTCTATACATTACTAAAAGTGCTCATCATATACTCTTTATCCTCTTTACCTTATCATCCTTTGTATCTTTTAGAACATCATGTGCAGGATGCCCTTTGGGCTACCTTCATCTTTTGGTCATGTGCAATGCTCTCTTTCAAATAAAGTGTGCTCTCTCTCAAAAAAAGAAAAGTCCAAGCTTTTTCAACAGCTTTTTTTTTCCCGAAGGTTTTATTTATTTATTTGAGAGGCAGAGAGAGAACACACAGTGGGGAGGGGCAGAGGGAGAAAGAGAGAGAAAGAGAAGCAGACTCCCCACTGGGCAGGAAGCCTGATGCGGGGCTTGATCCCAGGACCTAGAGATCTCAACCTGAGCAGAAGGCAGACGCGCATTCAAGAAATCAATAGGTAGCGAGGTTCCATCCTTCTAGGTGCTTTGTCATCTCTAAGGAGTTGTCATCGTCTAAATAGTCTAAAACTGGTTGCCACCACATCCACTTCTAGCCAGTACAAAGCGGGGAGAGAGAAAAAAGAGGTACACTCCTTATTTTTAAGGATATGACCTAGAAGTTTTTCACCCATTGGCCACCACTAAGTGCCTTTATTCTGAGCATCTATGTGTTCAGATAAAAACTTGAGGATTCTGTTACAGTAAGAGGGAGGCCAAGATCTTTGCCTTCCTAAAGTTTATTTTCTCTTTGGGGGACACAGGAAAAAACAAATAACATGTTAGGCAATGACAAATGCTAATAAGAAAACAAAGGCAGGATAATGGGATAGAAATGAGATGGCACTTTAGATAAGGTGCTCAGGAAAGACCTCATTGAGAAGGGGATGAATAATCAGAGATATGAAGGCAGTGGGCTCCTGGAAGAAGGAATAGCAAGTATAAATGCTTTGAACGTGCTTGGCATGATTGAGAAACAGCACGATGTGGATAGCGTTCCTAGAATCTGTTGAAACCAGAAAAGTGTAAACCAAATCATGTAGAGTCCTGCAAGCTAGGGTATTTTTATTTTTTTGAAAGATTTTTTTAATTAATTAATTTATTTATTTATTTGAGAGAGAGGGTGAGAGAGCACAAGTAGGGGGAGTGGCACAGGGAGAGGGAGAAACAGGCTCCCTGCTCAGCAGGGCCCCTGGATCATGACCCCAGCTGAAGGCAGACACTTAACTGACTGAGCCGCCCAGGAGCCCCTGTGTTTATACTTTTTGAAAATCACTAAATTAACAAATTATAAAATCTACGTACTGTGGATCAAAGATGTAAGATGTAAGAGGTAAAACTACAAAACTCTTAGGAGAAAACATAGCGTAAAAACTTTTTGACAGTGGATTCAACAATGATTTTGTGGATATGAAACAAACTGGACTTCATCAAAATTTAGAGTTACCGTATGATTCAGGAATTCCACTTACAGGTATATTCCCAAAGAATTAAATGCAGGTATTCAAACATTTATTTGTACACCAGTGTTCATAGCAGTATTATTCATTTAAGAGCCAAAAGGTGGTCCAAATGATGGACCCAAATGTCCATCAGTGAATGAATGGATAAACAAAATTTAGTGTATACATACAATATTATAGAATATTACTCATCCTTAGAAAGGAAGGAAGTTCTAACACATGCTACAACACTGATGAACCTTGAGGGAAGTACACTAAGCACAATAAGCCAAAGGATGAAAGAACGAATATTGCATGTGTTGGAGGATAATTTATCTTCCACCCTTCTAGGTTCTTTGGCTGTTAAGTTGATAAGAAACAGATTATCAGGAGAAAAACCATCTAATTACATACATACAGAAGCCCCATCAGAATATGAGACCCAAAGACAAGCCCTTCAGCTGAGGCTAACATGCCATCCTGAACTAAGCAATGGGATAGGGCCCTGGGGCTTCAAAGCGAAGGAGGGTGACAGGACAATAAGAAGAACAAATGTTTGGTAATTAGATGTTTGCCCTGCCATATAGATAGGTCTTTCAAATAAAAACTTATCTCTGGGGGCGCCTGGGTGGCGCAGTCGTTAAGCGTCTGCCTTTGGCTCAGGGAGTGATCCCAGCATTCTGGGATCGAGCCCCACATCAGGCTTCTCCACTAGGAGCCTGCTTCTCCCTCTCCCACTCCCCCTGCTGTGTTCCCTCTCTTGCTGGCTGTCTCTCTCTGTCAAATAAATAAATTTGAAAAAAAATCTTAAAAAAAAAAAAGATTCTCTCTCTTACTCAACCTCTGCGCCTCTCCCCAGCTCTCTCTCTTTAAAAAAGAAAAAAAACCCCTTATCTCTGGTAATAGCTCTCTTTCTGGGCCAGGTCCTCTATCTAAATTCTTTTAGGTTATTTGGGAGAAATAAAAGTTTTCTGCCTTCAACTCAAAATAACCCACAAGCCAAAATGGCATATTTTGGAGTCACATAGTTTGCCTCTCCCCTCAGTCCCACCTTGGAAACTTCCCCAAGAAGTGTCACAATCCTGAAGTTGAGTTGGTAGATTGCTCCATCTCACTGAACCACTCTCTTAATACTGAGAATATGTCAGTTCAGTTAAACAGTTGTATCTCATTTCAGGAGGTGGTGATTCAGGTGGGCTTCCAAAGTTAGGGCTAGGGTACAAGAGGCATTTCTATGGAAATAAAAGAAAAACAATGATTAATGGTTGGAACAGATTATAATCCCAGTTTCTGAGTTCTGAAGAC